>NW_020223858.1:104245-186065 GCF_003070985.1 Temnothorax curvispinosus | reverse complement strand
AGAGAGAGAGGTGCCTTCGCACCAGCTTCCCGCGAGAGGATCCATCGTCGCCTCATTTGCGCCATGTATCGGCGGCCGCATATCTCCAACGCCCTATGTATAATAACCATGTACAACGCCGAGCGCCGTAATCATCTCCTCGGCGACTGCTATTAGCGGACAGCCCGGCGCTATAGAGCGAGATCGCGCAAAACAATACGGCGGGCCGGGATTTCGACAATGCGGATCTACGGATCCCCGCGAATTCGGAAGCGTTGACCTGGGGGCCCTGCCGAGCCTGGCAGCTTTCCGGGTGATCACCCGGTATGGACACACTTACGAGCATCCACACTCGCTTCCCGGGGCGAGAGGCGAGTTCGTATGAGAATACACCACGATACATTCGAGAGTGTGGTGAGTGCGCGAACGGGTAGAGAAGCGAGCGGAGAAGGAAGAGAGTGTCGGAGGGAGAGATAGAGGGTAAGAAGGAGAGCGAGAGGGAGAGAGAGAGAGAGAAAGGGAGAGAAAGGGGTGTGCGCGATGGGATGGATGCTGCACAGTACGCGGACGGTCTTAGCGGTATCTTGGCTCCCTCGCTGTCCTGGGGGCGAGCGGCTAAATACCTCAGGATTGTTACTATTGCCACCCCTTTGCGCCCTCCTCCTCTTCCTTCGCCAGACCAGCAGCCACCCACTCCGGCTCCTTTTGATAGGGTGGAATGGGTTAATGCTATTGATTCACGTGCACAAGGTGCTTGGGCAGAGGCAGCAGCGACGACCGCCGCTGTTTGACAGTAACGGATCTCCCTCCCCTTTACGAGGGATACCTACACGGATGCGGCTATCGACTCTGTCGTGCTTTCTTTCCGGATCGGCGCGAAAAAAAAGCTCGATTCGGAACTATCACGCGGAACGCTTCGTGGAGATAAATGTAGAATCTCGATCTTGTGATATTGTCTTAAACGATATTAAATTATAATAATAACTTTTTAAAGAGAAGATTAAATGAGATTTATAGCTTTAAAATCTTTTTGCCATAGTTCCGAAATGACAAAATAATATTTAACTGAAAACGCCATATATTCGCAAAACATAACTTTTTATGATTTAAACAAATTTAGAAATAAATTATACTAACTGTTTTACAATTACAAATAATTACTAATTATGTTGTTTACAATCTTAGAACTTACACAAGAGTGACTTAAAATAATATAGTGGCTCTGTCTGAAATAAGATATCTGATATACATATATAAAATTATAATTTACACTATTCACTTGTCACGCATGCTCATGATTGAAGTACATTCACTAATCCGAAAGTAACGTGCGATAGGGATAAATCGTATAAACGTTGTATTAAATATATGAGTATTAGATATCACCGATCGCTTCC
Organism: Temnothorax curvispinosus; assembly: GCF_003070985.1. Lineage (NCBI taxonomy): Eukaryota > Metazoa > Arthropoda > Insecta > Hymenoptera > Formicidae > Temnothorax > Temnothorax curvispinosus. Next base: position 184,689 of record NW_020223858.1, on the reverse strand, counting down.
AAACCTCGACTCGTATCCTTTTCTGTTACTCTTCAGCTCGTACTCACTGATCGCTTTTAAACCTCGACTTGTATCCTTTTCTGTTACTCTTCAGCTCGTTCTCACCGGTTGCTCGCCTCCGAAATATTACTCAGCGAAATGGTCTATGATTTTAATAAATCGGTTCCATTATAATAAAATCTGCGAAATTAAGGATGATTATAGCGTCAAACTTTATATAGCTGGTATTAGTGCAGCCTAATACGACAAAAAGAGAAAAGAGAACAAATACGTCCGCGTCACACATTGAATAATTTGAATAACGATCAATGTATTAACTGACAAACGTGATCTGCCGTTTCCCTTTGTCATATTCTTACAATCGATGGTGGTCCCGGTAAAAATACCTACACGCGATGTCGGAATAAGGGTACGAGACGGAAAGAACGTCTATATAGTCAGCAAACTTTGCGGTTGGAGATAATAGCGTAAAGACATAATAACGAATGGAGATACTATAAGAAAATTGTATGCAGAATTCGGGATCTCTCTGAAGACTTTATCGTTGTAATATGTGACGGATGGCGCATTAATCAATCGTTAAATACGCATACGTTTCACATACTTTTCGCATAATTAGCGATCTATTTAGAATTAAGCGTGAGAGGTAGTACAATCCAGATACGCGGTCAATGTGAAACAATAAACAAAAAATTTTAACGGACGAGAAATCTCTATTTTTATATTCAACAACGTTTGGCTAATGTCGTGACAATTCGACCATTGGTTTTGGTCAGATTAATCGTCAAGACTTTTTCGACCATGCCATGGGTTTTGGTCGTTTTGGTCGTTTTTAAATTGATTTAATCTTTGATACTTACATATAAGCATCTCATTTTTATTAAATTAAATTATTAAATTTATTGCGAAAAATATTACCTCAGCCAGGGTTCGAATCTGGAACTTCCCTCATTCCGTGTAGGGCGTCGTACCAATTACCAAAAGTTTTAAGTATAAATAAAAACAATTAAATATATTTTAATATCTAAGCTTTCTCCATCGGTATTGCATAGTAATATAAATAATATTTTATATATAAATGTATAGTGTATATACAAAAGGATTATTCCTAAACTGATTTTAACACAAGAAAAGTACGCAGTCGCTGATATCCGCGTTCGCGCTTAATAGTTTTCTATGTATTCTATAAAGACAGCCACGGCAAATTATAATCCCAATTTTTTTCTCTTTTTCGAGACGAACGCTCGACAGACTTCCCCACAAAGTTAACCCATCAGCATACAGCAGCACCCGGCACAGACCGATCTTCCTCTCCGCTGCGCCACGAGGCACACGCGCATCACCCAATTACAATAATGAGATACCGGCGCGCTCGCGGCCGCCCATGAAAAATGAAAGGATGGATCGCTCCTCGTGGACGTGGACGCCGCACGATGCACCGCCGTTGCAAGGCGTCACACAATACCCGTCCGAAAACGAGAAGGGGCGCGAGGCGGTTGGGAGGCGGTTAGCGATCAGCGCCCGCAAGGAGAAGGCGCGAGCGACCGGGCCGAGATGCGAGAGATAGAGAAAGAGGACTCGGAGGGGGGAGGTCTACATTATCGTGACGTGTAATACAATATGCAGATAGATATTTGCAACTCGCGCAACCGAGAGTGTGTGAGAGAGAGAGAGAGAGAGTGTATGCCAGCCCAGCCAGCGCTGCCCCGTACCGCTCTCTCGGAAGTGCGATTGGAGGGAAGGAAGATGCCTCTCTTCTCTCAACTCGCTCTCCTCGTCCCACCCTTTGCGGCCGGACACGAAGAGCGCGCGGCAGAAGCGCGTGCGGGAACGGGAGGGCGCGATAAAGGCAGGAAAGGGAGAAAGGAAGACGGAGGAGGACGACGTAGACGGGGAGGGGGGTAAGAAACTGTGAAATATCGATTAAGTTTGCCAGTAAGACAAGGAACGTCCGCGAGGCGAAGCCAGGGCAGGCAGGCAGGCAGGCAGGCAAGCAAGCAGGCAGGCTGGCAGGGGGCCGTGGAGTCGGCGAGGGGACGGGCGGGGGGAGCGCAGGAAGGAGGACGAGAGCGGCGGCGGTGGGTGGTCAGGGAGAGGGGAAGGTGATATGAGCATTGTATCGGGGAATTAACGGTACTCCCCCCTCGCGCGCTCCCTCGTGCACCAACCCAACACCCCTCAACTACCACCGGCCTCCACCTCTTCGTCCTTCTCGCTCCGCGCGCTCTTTCTCTCTCTACCACCTCATCCTTTCCCTCTGTTCCTTCCTTCTCGTCTTCCTCCTTTCCCCTCCCTTACCGCGACTCCCTCGAATCCCTTGCCATCTTTCCAACTCCATCCCTCTCTGTCTCTCTATTATATGTACGCGCGCATGTATATCTGCACGTCTTTCTGTCTCGCGCCCCTCGCCCCTCGTCCTTCGCCCACCGCTCCGGCCCGCCGTCTTACGACTCTCACCCCGCTACGACCACCTTCGTATTCGCCTGCCCAGCACACGTCCCAGATCGGCTCCCGAGCAACCCTCTATCCGGTACCGGTGTGTACAGCCGCGGGGTGAGGAGCCACTATTGCCCGGATAGAGGGATGCAACGGCTTGAGGATGCGCGCATACACACCTAAGTCCGTTTCAACCTCCCCCTTATACCACCGCCACCCACCCCCACCCGACTCTCCGTCACTATGCGCTCTTTCCATCGTGGACACGTCCTTCCATCATCCGGACGAACGAAGTGGTGGTCAAGCGCTCCTTGTGTTCGCCACTGAATTCATTGTCGTAACATTGTATCGCGATGCCATAAATGAAATGTATCACGGGGAATCGATGAACGGCGATGAAGGAAGAGTTTATAATTATCGTACAATTGTGTTTAACAACATTTGATACAAAGATCACTAAAAAAAAGTAGGACTTTTCGTAATTTTTCAGAATCAAGCGCATGTACGAAATTGAGTTGTAATATACATAAGGTTACACGCTTAAATAATATAATATTTTAAAATTGATGAAATAAGTTTTTTGTGCATCTCAATGTCTTGTGATAGTTAAAACGAAAGCTGAAATAAAAATCATCATATTTTTTCTAAATATACCTTATATATTTGTATAAATTATATATTTATATATACATACACATATTACACATTTATATAAATATAATAAGTACAAAATATTTGTATAATTAATTAAAAGATCATGAAAGATCAAGAACACTTTAACTCATAATTTAGGATATCTTAATATATTCTTTAATGTATAATCCTGTCCCTGTTGCGGGTTATATATTAAAATATGTAAAAATAAAGTTATTACATGTTCATCTAATTCTGACCACAAAAGACAATATCCAGCGGACAAGAAAGAGGACGAACGCTCGCTAATTAAGGGGATGAGATTTAGAAGAGACGCGAATAACAGACTAGGTAGCAATAGCCGCAGATTCAGTTATCACCGATTTACCTCTAGTTTGTCCTATATAATTATTCGCGGTTGTTTCCGTCAACGGCTGTGCGATTTATGGTCACCGGTCGGAAAGAAAGCGCTATCGGTTACATCATCGGAAATTCAATTAATGCACCTCGCTCATTCGGTACGGTGGATCGTGCGCATTTATCCTCAAGGCCGAATATTATATGTAATAATCCGGTTAGCAAAGAGACTCGGGTTCGCACGACTATTTGCTGCACGCGCTGCCACGGAAATGTACTATTCTCCGTGACTCACGTAAGACTCAGCTTTGTGCTCAACGCGGTCCCTTGGACGAATACCACGGGCGGACGTGGCGTAATATGAATAAATCAAAACTTATCTTACTCATTTATGTTCATTTGATCCATCTGCATAATCATCGATTCTATTCAGTCAAAATAAATGGACACCATAAATAAAAAAAGTATTGCTAGATAATTTACTAAATAAGAACATTATGAGATACATTTTTCTTTTAGGAATCGGTCATAATTTTGCTTCAACAGTTTCGTTTACCATTCGATCTTTATGTAAACTAATTTATTAAAACAAATTGGTTTTGATAAATCGATCATTTACGCATTGGTAGCAGAATCTTCGATCGTGATACTTGACAAATCCTCGACTCCCGAGATCATCTTACTCTTTCGACATCCCTCAACGTTATACATCATACGACATAGTCTAAACGCGGGCGTTGCGGAATCTGTTCTGACAGCGGGGTTCAGAAATCGGCGATAAAATTGATGTAAACAGCCACTTGGCACGCTCTTCGCGCCAATGGTGGCTCTCAGGAGGGTTTCCCGGCGTCTCCATCTCTTTCTTGCTCTTCTTACCGTCACGCGCCTTTCTCTCACCTCCTTTCTTTTTCCCTCCCCCGCGTAAGCTACATGCTACCCTTTTGTGAAGAGAAGAGGGCACGGATACGAGTACGTAAGGACCGATGGTGCCGCGCGGAGGCGACGAGAGGCAACGGCAGGCGGCTTGTTGCATGGGGGAACGGGGATGGACGGGCGGGAGGGAGGTAGGTTAAGAGAGAACCGAGAGGAGCGCAAGGAGCAGCCATAAACAGCTTGTTGCTTCCGCGAAACTGCCAAGGCTCCTACGGTGTAGCTCGAATGCGCGCGGGCTTGGGTCTCGCCTCGATTATACTACCTATCCAACAGAATAGCTCGGCTGGGCGCAAGTATGCGTAGAATGTAAAAGATTGCTCCGTGAGAGTGAGAATTCTCTGCTAGAAGTAGGGCCCAGGCTATCTGTGGACGTGCTTAGGCGACAACCGCCTCATTACTGTAGGACCGTTTTGCAGTCCCGAACTGCGGCTCGTCATCACGATCTCCTCCTGTCGCTGCCCGATCGATGATCGAGAATGCGAGAAACCGATGCGATTGAATTTTCATTTTGATGGAGCGCGAGGATTGCGTCACTTGCGCTTGTCGAGTATGATAACCGAACATAGATAAGAAACTTGGCAGCTACGTTCTGCATTACATTAAAAATTGCAGATTATATTGCATCGCGATTTATTATAATTTATAACAAATTATTGACAGAATTTCGTTTTTTTTTTTTCATTTACTAGACTTCACAGACGCGTGTTACGCGCGCGATATTTAGCTTTAATATTATACTATTACCGGGGAAAAAATATCTCTCATAATGTCTTATACGCTCATATAAGAAGCGATCTTATATGCTCATATATATAAATTTTGGTCTAATAAGAGCTTATATGGTCATATATGACTATATAAGATTATATAAGGACATATAAAAAATATTTCTTACAATGTCTTATATGCTCATATAAGAAGCGATCTTATATACTCATATATGAATTTTGGCCTGATAAGAACTTATATGGTCATATATGATTATATAACATTATATATAAGGATATATTGTTAAGTGTGCCCAAAAAGATTTAATAATTATATAAAAATGTCATGTTGCAATGCGGAAAATTATAATTGGAATAAACACAAGAGGACTAAAGAGACGAAATTTAAATGTCACATTATATGCTGGACATAAAGACGCGAAACCGACATGTCAAATTAGTCGTAGGTCAAAAATCGAACGTATCGATCGAATCTCCGTCGATCGGCGCAGTGTCACCGGAAACCGGTAATTATTGCATAAGCGTTGCCTTTAACAATGCGCATGACGTAAACAAGATCACCGTTTCCCAAAGGCGGCACACCGTGGTAGTTTTACGTTGCAGAACCCACGACGGCGGTCGATGGAACGTATACGTAATTACCGAGCGTGTGCCGTGGCGTACCAGGTACATGAGAAACTAATAGTCGCCGAGTCGTAACAACTGTCATTAACAGTCATTAACAACGCACCGCTACCTCGCAAGATCAACGGGGATGAAAGGAGGAGAGGGAGAGAAAGAAACGGGAGCGTGATTTTCAATCAGCAAGAGAAATCAGCATTGTGATCATGATTAGCTGTGTTTCGCACTGATATTTTTATTTTGTCAGTAATTAACACATATACCGCGTACCGTTGAGAGAAAAAATTACGATTACATATTAATCATTTTTATGTGACAAGAATTAGGAAAGACGAGTCAGGAAAGATATGCTGAGAATAACAGAAGGGACAATAGCGTTCGAAATGTTTAAATACTGATACATTTCTTTACTAATTTTATATTATTTTAAAATTTATCCTTATTATTTATATAATTATTAGACATTATTTTAGTAATGCACTTATGGGAATGTAGATATGGATATGTCTTAGATTTTAGATTAAGCTGTTAAGAGCGTGCGAAGAATAGTATTTCAATCGACCGAGAATTATGACAGTCAGACGTTTGCGTATAATAAGAATCACAATTGTATGTCTATAGCGGGGAGGACGACAGTTTCGGTTTTTTCTATTGAGTTCTATTGAATTTGCTATGTATTTGAGTTTCTTTAAATTTCGTTCAATTCAGTTTCAGTTTAGTGTGTCAGACCGACAGTGATCATGAGTAATACAGCGAGAATAAGACATACTGATTCTTTGTCAAAAGGTCTATAGCTGTTTCTTTCAAACGCGATCTAGCCCAGTTTTTAATATCACCACTCGATTTCACACATATGTTATATATATCTATATATATTTTTTAAAATATTTTGTTACTACATTTAAAATATAAAGTGCAATTTTGTTTTAATAAGAATTTATTATATTTTTTCTTCTTCTCTTCTTTTTTTTTCTTTTATAATAAGTATATAGTAAAATTGATTTGTCTTTTTTTAAGGATTTTTTATTTAAATTATATTTTAATGAAAGCTAAAAATATTTTTGGTTTATGATTTCCTGGAAATGCGATTTGCAGCATAAGGTTTCATTAAAGTAAAAAATATTGTAAAAAGATTGAAGTAAAAGGCGAAATGTTTACAAATAAAATGAAAAGGAAAATAGTTTCCTTGCGAAACTAGTGCGTGCGATTAATTACTGAATTCGACTAATTTAACAGAAACGAGGGACATAAAACGGCACAATGCGCTGCCGGAAGAAGGTCGGTCAAGCACCAAGACCTTAAACCTTTGAATCTTGGCACGAATCTTCGTAACCGAGATTGCCTCTAAAGGCGCGATGTCTGCAACATCGGTTAAAGAGGGAGCATGTAAACAGTAGTCGTCGACATTGGATCCAACAAACTTTTGACTTTACGACGAGACGAAGATTTGAAGAAGGCGGGGAACATTTTCGCGCGCGAAAATATCGATGGACCGTTTCTTCGGTCGATTAAACTCTATCTTTCGCGGACGATGTCTCTCACGAGAGCGAGCCGAACTCCCGGCGAAGCCGTTTCGCATAGCGCGAAATAATATAATCGACACGCCGCGATTATGCGACTGGTGATTATTGCGAATTCCCTGCGCCGTCAGAGGATTCTCCTGGTTTCGAGTCTTCGGGAACACAGAGGGAATTGGCTCGCGAGACGCGGTGGAGAGAAGGGGGGTGGAAGAGAAAGAGGAGTCAGAGGGAGATTCGCGCAACATCGGATTACGGGAAGGCATGTAATCGGCCGCAGGCCTAGCCGCCTAGTCGGAACGGACGAACTTCTCCGCGAGAAGGAACCGCGAGGAGGAGTGCGAGGAGCCGGTCAGGAAGCGTGGATTGCGGGGGGGAGGAAAGGCGGGCGGTTGAGGAGAGCGGGTGGACGCTCGAGAGAGGTTTGGTAACGCGGGTCGAGTACGAGAGCTTCGGAGGCAGAGAAGAAGAGGGAGGCGGGGGTGAGCGCGCGCCAAGGGTTCTGAGATACTAACCCTTGGCCAAGCCGCACCCCGAGGTCCAGAATAATCTACAATCCATATCAGTCTTAGGTAGTCCACCCTGCCGTCCTAACCACCCTCCCCCTCTTCTTCCCTCCCCTTCGCAACCCGTTCCACCGTCCTAGAACCACCTTTAGCAATGAGAGAGCTCGTCCCTCGTCCCTCACCTCCGCGGCTCTGTTCGCGCGTCCTTTTCCCTCTCGCCGCCCTCCGCTATCGCGTCTCCCTCCGTCCCTTCGAGTATTCCCGTTCTCCCCCTCCCCTTTCCCCCCCGCTTTTGCCTCCCGTTGCTCTCTCCGTCTTAGCCGCAACCCTTGCCGGGACCAGCCGGCTAGTCAATACCCCACACGTTCCGTCCTTATACGTGCTGGTGCCAGCTCCTTCTATGTATGGACCCTAAACCATCTCCCTATCCAGTCCACCGCCGGGCTGGCTCCTTAACGATGGAACTATACGCGTCTCCCGTCTGACCCCCTTCTGTCCCCCCGGACATCCACCGTCGCGGATCGCCGTCGTACGATAAATTCGCTTGGCAACCTGGCGGTCTGCTGACGCGAGTCATTGGGTATACGACGATACATATCTATGTCGGCGAGTCGCAAGGTGACGGACGAGGTGCGAGAGTCAATGTCCGGAAATGTCATTGGTCGAGGGAAGTGCCAAGTTCCACGGCATTGCGAGACGCGAGAATGAAGTTCAAGATGGATCCGTCTCGATGCTTTCGAAAATCGCTCCGAAACAAACGCAGTTTTATAAGATTTATGCAGGTTTTTTTATTGCATAATTATTCGGCTCGTTTCAAATTTCGAATACAAATTGCGATCGTTGCGAAGGAAAAAATTGCAGAAATATTGTACAATATCGAGAAGAGTTTGTTCTCGTACGGTTAGCCGCTCTGATCCGTCCCGATTGTGGTTTCTCGCGCTTAGAAATACACATTAGGGCGTTTAAACGCGCGTCTAAGGAGCGAAAATAAATTTGCATGAACGATCTATTTCGACTGGCAGAATCCATCGGTGGGGAGTATATATAGAACGGGGTGTCTATTCCGAGGTAATGCGGAACGCCCGGAGTCACGAATGTACATACAGGAATATCGCGGTGGAGTCGGTCTGGAAATGGACGATTAGGTTATCCAAGTTAAACGGGCAAACGACTGTCCTGCATTATTAAAGAGCTTTCGGTGGAAGGCGACGAGGAGGCGAGAGAACGCGCGACGGAGAACGGGCGGCGGATCTAGCATGGGGAGCCGAGTAGACGAGGTATTTATTATGGCACCACTTCCTGGCACAGCTATTTCAGTCTTCATTCATACTTAGAGGCAACGACGGGGAATCAGCTCGCTCGCGCGAGGCGCTGCGTAGGAATAGTTAGACTCATTCAGGTCTTCGACGCTCGGGGTTGCTCGGAGAGGGTTCATTCAGGGTCTAACCATATGTTCGATGGCGCGCTTTTCGTTGACTCTGACCGCGCGAAAGAATGCGTCGAGCTAGCCGTTGACGGGAATGGAAAATCAATACTTTTTTGTCGAATTTATTCTTAATCCAACGATAGATCCTCACAATCTTATTTTATTTGTAATTTTAAGGGTATCTTCGTACAAGATATTACAATTTCGTTCAGCTTCTAGTCTGACTAAATTTGTAATGATGATGTTTACAAGAATTGCAACATTAACTGCAAACACGTACGTTAGCTTTATTAACTCGAGTTTGTGAATAAAAAATGAAATTATTTATCAAGTAATCAATTTGTCGAAATTAGTTCTGATTGCTAACGTACTAGCACATAAGAAAGATAAATGGCACAAGTAGATACGTAAAACGGTAAAAGTCATGTCATCTGTTCTGTGAAAATTGATAACAGATGACAGAGATCGATATGAGCGTAAGTGCAAGTTGCGGGCCGCAAACTTACGCGATATCACTGTGAGCAACTTTGATCTAGCTTATAATCTCAAAAACTATTGCTAATCTCGACATTTTTATCTCTAATCAATCTCCAGAATACGCCATTAAAGTATTATACAATGATTGTGAAATATATCCCATATATTGCAAGACAAAACATACTTATGTACATATAACCAATTCATAATTCATTCTCGAACTTATCGAAGATTAACCTATTTCTACCGAAAGAGTCAAAATAAAAAAAAACCTATATAATTAATTATCTGTATATTTTTATAAAAGTTTGAGAAAAATTTCAGAAATTATGATGTATTAAAAATTAATAATAATTATTAAAAAAAAAAAATCAAATAAGTCATTTTGACCCCTTTGGTAATTCTAGTGTTAATAAACCGCTATCGAAAGATTATGGAAAAGTATCAAAACCAAAAAGTGTTCTTTCGGATATAAGTCTTTTTTTTTTTAGCATGAACCTGTTTTGAAAACTGGCATTCTTTTCTTTGAGAGGGAAAGCAGAAAAAAAAGAAAGGAATAAAACGTATCCTCCGGTGGAGAATACAGTTAAGGTGGAGAGAAGCCTTGGGGCCATTCTTAAGTACCGTTTCTCTCTTCATCTCTCTCTCCCTTTCTCTCTACCTTTCTCGCGTCATCTATCTTCTCTCGTTATTCTCTGTCGGTCTTTCGCAAAGCTCAGTGAAACGATGAGCACTTCGGCATTCGGCTATCGGTAAGGAACTCACACTAATGGCTCGAGCTCTTGGACCTTCAGAGAAACGTAGACAAGCGTTGCCTTGTCTTCTCGGAATTCTGCGTGCGCGTCGTCCATCTCGCGAGCGCAGCCTTCCCTTGCGCGATCCTCGTACTCCTCGTCACTTTATGTCTCATAATATAATTATTGCCCCTCCGTGTGCCCATTTTATGCTACGTTTGTTCAGCTACGATTCCCGCTTTATTTCTTATCCAGATATACGCACATTCCATCGTCCCCATCTCGTCCATATACGCACATTTCGTCTCTTGCGACAGTAGCGCAAACTAAAAATAATTTTGTATAAGAAATAGTTGCTACTATGGCGACAGATTTCGCTCGATAATCTTCCAACGAGGCGGAAAAGGAGACAGGAAAGGTCGTTCCGCTAAGCGAGTTCACCCGTTGCATTTGAATCTTTTTACATTGTCGTTGTAACAACGTTGTTTTACTGATACAATTTCTTATAAAGGTTTACAAATACAATTAGAATAAAAATATTATTTTATAATATAATTATAATGTAATAAATAATAATAATTTTTCCATATAAAAGGAGCAAAGAGGTGGATTTTTTAAATGTTATTAAGATAATTAAATAATTTTTTTATTACAAAATATTTTTTTATATGTCATATAGTTTTTGAGATATAACGAAAAAAATTGTTATATTATACCTTCATCTTTAAAAACTGTTTTGGCCTAACTAATAATTATATAATATAATTATTATAACAATTATTATATGATTAATTAATTATAATATAATATGATTAATAGACAATTTCTAAACTTATTTATTTACTTTACCTACATGTATGTATAAAGTTTTGTTAAAATTAGAATTTGACACTTTGCGAGATTTCTTTATAAACACAATTCAATGTTTATAATACAAATATTTGTATTTTTTACAAATCTGTGTCTCATAATTTTTATAAATTTATGCCTCGGTAACATGACAATGCTTACACTGAGTAGATTGTTTTCATATGTGTACGATGTAGGATGTAGGAATTAGGAATACCTGCTGAACGGTTATCCGAAGGCCAAATGCTCCTTTAATTTTACAAAAGTGTCTGCTCAGTAGGAGTTTGAAGGAGCGTGTCTTGTGTGACAGAATACAAAGAAATGAAATGTCATGTAATGCACAAAAGCTTATTCCTCAAGAATGCGGCCGTTAGGCAACGATTGAGAAAAATTGCTGAATTGTGAAAAACGATGCAGCGAGAAGAGTGCGCGAAAGAGTACCCAATCGTGGGGTAGTTAAATACTTAAGACATGACGCAAGCTTTTCTTTCCGATCGCCGGTAATTGCACCCGCAATACTGGCGAACGCTCTGCAAATATTTGAATTATGTATTGCAACGAATGCGCGAATCGCGAACCACCCCAAGGAAGAAATCAATTATTGTCGCGAGACGTATCGCGAATGGCTCTCGGTTAATATCAACGTGAGATCGATTGCACAGTTATTAATAACTTGTATTCGAATAAACTTCACACACAAAATAAGTCTTTTTTTTTTAAGGATTTAAGTAAAATTTCGAGAGCTGTGTGTGAATTTGTCGGGCGTATCTTGCTGGAAACGTTTAAAATACTTTCAGAAATCTGGCTACAATGACACCTGACAATCGGAACAATTTGTCGACTAAGACTAATATAGGACTGGGTTTATGACATTGGAAACTACAATACACACACATCTCACATATTTCACAATTTATTGGTTTAGAAATACATACACTGATGTAAAACTAGAATGAGTTTACATGAGATATAGGAATACCAACAAAAATGCCGACAAAAAGCATTTACTTACACGCTTTAGAAAATACAAGGTAATACCCTATAGGTACTAGGATTTTGAAATAAGTTTTGGACCTTCAATAGATTATACATGATCATACTGTGAAAGAACATTACAATTCTTTAGTCAGAACAGGAATGCTGATGCACAGACACGGATATGTTGTCGGCACAATGGAACAGGTAAAAACAGGTAAAATTAACCGAAAACACAAAAACACCATTTCGAAGAATCTTTTACACATATCTATATGTCACGTGAGACGGGCAAACGTGAAAAGTATGCGACCTTTGAAAATTTGGGACTAGATTTCCTTTCTTTGGTCACATATAGGCTCATTGTTAAAATACATTATATATATATATTCTCACTAGGGTGCCAATCACAAACTTCACGGTATAGAACTTGGAATACCTCCCATCTAGTTGTAAAAAGTGATACATATATACGTGTACAAAAACGTTAGTTAAAACTTTAGAATATATTCTTTATACTTAAAGAAAAAAAATTTGTTATGTTAACGTAACTTTATAAATGTTTAGTTTCTGAAATATTTAAATTCTTTAGATTTTTAGATATGGGATCATTTTTAAAGTTTATGGTTTATTCGTCAGAGATGGAAACTCAAGAAAATCTTCATGAGCGAATTGTGGTAGTTTGTGAAACAAACTGCAACATATCGAAGATATTTACACTTAATGTTCAGGAGTCACTAAAGCAGCGTACAGAGGCTTGTTTCAGGACTGAAAAAAAAGATGAATGTTTTGAATATTTAACTTAAAATACCGTGGATACAGTGCAAATCCAAGTTATTTTTACACGCATAAACGTCTAACAATGACACATTTGACTGAAGCTCTTTCTATATGTTTCTTGCGTGTTAAATTACGTCATTTAACACGTTTAATCGTTATTAAATTAAAGGTTAATCGTGTTAAATAACGTGACTTAAAACGGCAAGAAGAAAAGCTTCAGCTAAAATAACACACTTGGATTTGCAGTGTAGAGCTCTGTGTAATTTGTACATCACATGAAAGATAATACGCGCTAATATCTCAAAAACTAAACATTTTTAGAACTATGTTAAGAAAACGAATTTTCGTTCTTTGAGTATATATACGTATATAATGAAGAACACATTCCTAAAATTTTGCCTAAGATTTTTCTTACATCCTATATAAATATAAGTGAGCGTGAGATGAGAAATATAGAGAATACAAAAAACCTGTGAATCTTTTGTTCCTGAAAGTAATGCGATCCTTTTAAATGTGTCCATCTTAGAATAAGATAATTTACAAAAATAAATCTTTGTTGTATCGAATATCACTGTACATCAGTTAACTGTTCCAGTTTTGTATGTTAGAACAGTCATTAAAACACTTTCGACCGTTTGTTATTTTAAAAAACAAATAATATTGCATGTATATACATTTGATAATGTAAAGCATAGTAGCAAGTAATGTAAACAAAAACAGTGCATTTAGTACAAAGTTCAAATTCAAATCTTTGAGATGCATTATTTTTCAAAATCAAATATATCTCGGCCACTTGATATATCTAGATTTTCTGCCAATAACAAAATCCTTTTCTAAAAAGGAGATGTGAAGTTTATTGTTGCCGCTTTTCCGCGATGCCGATTGGTTTCCTTGCTGCGCTTACTTCATTTGCAGCTGTCATTGTATATTTTGACAGTTGTGTATAATAGGGTTAATAGTGAAATGTTAAAGATAAATAGCGCGCGCGTAGCGCGCGTCTGTAGTGTCTAGTGTGATAAAAAACCTGAAATTGATTAGTGATAACGTTGCTTCTTTATTTATATTTTATTTTCATCATTTATGCGCGATTATTAATATGGATTAATAGAATTACACTTGTTTGTATGAATATGTAGGTACAATAGACATGCACAATTGCCCGAGATGAAATATAAATCAATTTAATAAATAATATATGGGAAGAAAGCAAGTAATGCAATAAAATTGACTTTTTTTTGTTACATCCCGTTATCAGCGTAAAATATCGGATTACAAAATATGTATATTTGACTTTTTGAAAAATAGTAATGCATATATCTCAGATATTCGGATAATCTTTTGTCAAGTGCATTTTTTCAATGCATGCTAACGTTACCCGCTACTACATTTTACATCTTTCGCTCGTTATCCTTCGACCTGAAAATCACCTCTTCGCTCAGCGCCTTTTTAATCATTTTTTGCATATCGGAGCGCGTATCTCCGTTCAGCGTACGTGCACACGGCTCGGGACAGTTATCTGCCCAGCATCCTGTTTTCGTCCATGAGTCACTCCCTCGGAAAGTGTCCTCCTCGTGGTCTGAGACGCGCAAGGTACATACTTTTACCTCTGGCGCACGACCGCGGCGCACCTTCCAGCTACGCTAATCTCTTGCAGATCTCCCACGGAATCTCATTAGAAATTCATAACCGTTGCCCCCCTCCCCGTACCCCGCCGCCACCCCTGTCCCGCCGGCCGCCGGAGGCGCGGGGGAAAAAACCCATGATACGAAAGAAATAAGCAAGCAAAGTACATTAAAAATTAATTACTTTGCTGATGGAAGCTAGAAGTGCCTAGGTGCGCTCTACACCCCCTCGAATAGCCTGCTTACCTCCGCATTCACCCGTCCGGGAACGAGGTGTTGCATTCCGCATCCTTATTTCAAATACCTTAAGGTGCCGCGTATTTGTTAGCGCGCGCTTTAGAAATCAAATCGCCGTTACCTCCTTGGCAAATACTTTCCTAATTTTTTTTTTAAATCTCGAAAAATAAGTCGCGGTTTTATGATAGCTTTTACGATAGCAACCATTGTTATCTTTATGATAAATATGATTTGAAAATGTCTTTCTATGTAATTTCAGAATGATTCCTACGCGAGAAGATTTCAATATATCCGTAATACCTATTATTTATTATTCATATGAATATCGACCTTAAATTACCCGCGATTTTAGAATTTTTTTTCTTTAAATAATTTACACGATAAATTCCGCATGATAACAGCGAGACTCGTGCAATCGCGAATGACAGATTCGCAAACTCGTGAGATTCATGGATCCACATGAATGAACCGATCGAGTGCCATGCAATTTGGTCGAGTCAGGCCGACCTGCGGCAGCGCGGCAGTGACCATTTATTTTAATATCAGCTCATTACCTCTAGGCCGAGATAAATAGATAAATAGATTCCGCGGAAAGGCCTCGATCGGATTTGCCGAGCGGCGAGGCACTTAACTCGCGACCCTCTTCCGCGACGCCGCCGACAGAGAATCGGAAGAGAGAGAGATAGAAAGAGGGAGAGCGAGGGGGAGAAAGAGAAAGAGAGAGAGAGAGAGAAAAAGAGGGGTAGAGGGCGTAAAGGAGGCGCTCTCCTTCCGCCTACGTCCTCCGCGTCTACATCAAATTCCGCCGTCACTCCCACGTCCATCGTCCTTCGCAGAGCGGCAGGACCCGGGACTCCAGGAGTAATTAACTCCTTAACGAAGTAAACACGACGCCATCTTAGCTCCAGCTACCTACCCTCAACATCACCCCCTCGAGCATCCCTACGCTTTGTCCCCCTCCCCCCCTGCCACACCGCTCGCGCGAGGTGGCTGTTGGCCGTAAATAAAGTATACCTGGGCGCAGAAGTCCGTAAGGGGATCGCGAGGCGCGAATCGCGCTTTTTTTCCACCGTTATCCCCCCCCCGTCGAGATTGCACCGGCGATTTTATTTGCCCGTGTATTAATGCGATTCGAGATCTCGGCAACTTCATGACGACGAGATTTCCCGAGGACCCACTACGGCTCGCCTAATTGCGTTTCGGTCGTTTTCCGTGTAGATTTTATTTTAGGAGCGACGTAGACCGTCGACTAGGCGCGATATAGATGATCACGACTTTGCAAACCTAAGATAAGTAGATGGTACGGCTCTTTTTAGCAATTATTTTTTGTAACTGCAAAGTATTGTCATTATAAGAATGCTACAGATAGCAAATTTCCAGAGTTTGTAATTTTGTTGCTCACAAATAAGCGAGAACTCGCGACTGTTGTAAGAATAATATTATCTTCCCTAAATTGTAACTTTTATGAAATAATAGCACTTTTATATAGCGACCTTTTTTTTAATTTTACTTGAGAATACATCAATGTCTAATAGTTCAAAGTTATCAAAATAAAATAAAAATAAAACAATAACTCGGTAAAAAATTTCTTTGTAGAAACAGGTAAACAATCAGTCAAACCGCGCGGAATTAATTTATTGGCGAAACATGTTCGTGGATTGTTAAAAATGTATGCCATTGTTCAAGTGCTCCATTTTATTCCGATTGTCAAACAGTTATGCAGAAGTGTCAAGCTAGTCCGCGGGCACGGTGGGATCACTCGTTTCCATCCGCGGCCGCATTCGCCGCAGCAAAAATGCAGAGGCTGTGATTAATAAACGGCTCGGTGCAGTAAAGCACGGGGCATGGTCGAGCCGTGTTCGCGAGATCCCCTATCGACGATCCCAATCCCCACGACTCGATCAGACGCCCGGGTTCGCTTCTTCTTCCTCCTCCTCCTCTTCCTCCTCCTCTTCTTCTTCGAGCGGACACGTGATCGCCGACAAATGTATACGAGGCCGCGACCGTATCCGACATAATTCGACTCCGGTGTGCCGGTGAGGTAACACAATCCGAGTTGCATCACAGGCGTGGATCACATCTCCGCCACGTGAGGCGGGGGCGACGAGGAAGGTGGCCAAAGTGAGGGGGGGAGGAGAAGGTGAAGGAGCAGGAGGGGGTGTGCGAGAGGAGAGTAGATGCGCCGCGCGAATGCGGGCAGAAGAGGGATAGAAGAGGGCGAAAGGGGCCCATTCGTTCGCTCGCTCGTTCGTTCGTTCGTTCGTCCGTTCCTTCATTCCTGGCATACAGGTCGAGGGGTCCGGGTCGCACGATCCTGCTTGATCTTTGCGCTCGTGCGATCGCTCGTTCCTCACGGGGCGCCCCTCTACCGAAGGCTACGAGTGTCGGCGCGACCACGATATTGTTCGTGAAAATCACATTTGGACGGTTTTTCCCACTTACTCTAACTTACTCCAACTTGACACATCAAAATACCGCGAAAATCAACGAAAAAAGAAACTGCGAAGACATCAGATTTACAGTCAATGATCTCTGCTTTTTCACTTTTGCTTGATATCATATACGGAATAGATAATTAAAGAGCAAATATATCCTCACGCGTGATCCACGCGAGCTTAATTTCCAAAATGAGATAAAGAATAAATTATGCATACAAACATATACATGCATATAATATGAGATGTATTTCGTGACACTCATTTGCAAAAGAGGATTCTCGAATTTGCATTTAGACACTAGGCTTTAAAAATAAATGACTCGTTTGAGAGAGAAGATCGGCGGTGAGAGAATTCAAGCGAGAAATTTTGACGCGACAAATTGACACGATTGCGTCGGTCCGTTTACCGGAAAGTGATTAATTGTCGGGGTAATTAAGGGCCGCGATGTCTACCAAGTGTCTCCTTCGTCGAAATGACGAAATCTTTGAAGGACGCGAATCGGTAGTCCGAGAATGGCGAATTAGAGCAAAGGTAGATCTCTCGTTTCTTAACGTTACCGTTGTCGAGAGATTTCGTAATCGATCTTGCGAGTGGCATCAGCGTGAATTGAAAAATTAAGATCGATAAAGGTCACTGTCGCATTCGTCGTGCAAAGTTCAGGGGGCCATCGATTATCTTCCCGTTTCTCGAGAAGTATAGTTAGTCGAGACGGACGGATGCTGGTTCCGATAAATCACGGAATATGCTAGTGCCGCGCAAGTCGAGTGGGTTTTCCGGCCGTAACGTCTCGTCCAAGTTTATACCCATCACTCGCTAAATCCGAACTTGCGGTGTGCATAACCCGATCTCCTAGAGGTTTAACCAGGCACCGGTGCGCCTACCTCCCCTTGTTTCTCCCCCGCGTCTCTCTCTCTCTCTCCCCCTTCCCCCGCCCCGCCGCCATTCACCCCCGTTGCAGGACGTCGCGAGGTATAAGAAGTGCATGCCACGTTCTGGAGCATGAAGAACGACTCGCTGGAAGGATGTGTGCGCGAGAAAAGAGAGGGAGAAGGAGAGAAAGCAAGAGAGACTCGATGGTAGGAAAGAGAAAGAGAGAGAAGGAGAAAGATCTGGAGAGAAACGGACCGAAGGAGCGACGAGAACGCGGAGACGCGATAGGAGAGAAGAGTAAGAGAAAAGTAGGAGGGGAGGGGAGCTGTGAGCAAACGGGCGAGCGAGCGTGCAAGTGAGTGAATCGTGCATCTCCCACAATTAGTCGGGATCTACTTTATTCGTCAGCGGAATTTATCGCCCGTAGTGACTCTAGATCAAGCAAGAAGTCTGCTCGTGGCTTTCAGCTTCTCCGTCCCTCCGGCCCCTCCCCCCCCTTTCCGCTGCCGATACGTGTACAATAACGTGCTTCGTTCGCGTATCCCATCAGAAGGGAGAGAACGGAATAGGGAATGGGGGGAAGGGAAGGGCGGTTTGTTTATAGGCGAGATGTGGAAGATTAAGATGCTGTTTCACCACCGACAATGCGAATGGGACCGTTGACCGTTGATTATCTTGCGCTGATCTCGCCTGTCGGTGATTATAATGTAACGTGGAATAAAAAATTTTGTGTCAAAAGATATAAAAAAAAATTCTATTAGATCTTTATTAAAAAATGAAAATGTTGAAAAATGAAAATTTTAAAATAACTTTTATAAAAATAAAATTAAACTCTTACTTATATAACATATCGCATGTATAAGAACATTGATATAATTATACTTCTGCAATCGTGATTAGGCGCGGTAGTCTGTGTCTGAAATGATAACGGAGGAATCCATCCTATTTCTCTCGGTAAATTACACATCAGAGTTGCGATAAAAAAAATTATAGGCAACACCAGGAGCTGTATTCGCGGCTATAGATCGCAATTAGACGAAACAGCGCGGCTGAGGCAATCTCGAATTCTTTCAATTCAAGAATTACGAACGAGGGTTATGTAACACGCGATTCAACCCTCCGGAGGGATAAGGGGCTGGCATAGGCTCGTCTGATTATTTAATATCGTACAAAACTGCGCGCCTGTTTCATCTGGCGGGAATACGTATCGGGCAAGGGAACGGGACAAAACGCGAAGGGATTACGAGGGAATCCCGCGTAAAATCAACGTACGTAGGAAATTGTGTCAATAAAAAATTCTACCAGACTTTTATTTAAACTAAGATAACGATAGTCTCTTTTCATCAATAGTAGATAATCTTTAAAAATTTATTAAGGATTTATGTAAGTCAAAGATTATAATAATAGTTACTAAATTTTTATGACATTTCTTCTTTCTTTCTTTTACATTCGTCAATTTATCTACAAAACACGAAATATTTTGACCATTTTAATAAGTATATAATGAGAGAACATTAATTAATGCATGCTTTCAAAATTGCAAAAACCTTCTCTTTTAAATTTTAAATGTTAAACTAGTTGTTATATATATTTTCAAGTCAGTTGTATATTTTAGAAAATTAAACTTATCGTTATGTTATTAACAAGAACTTATTTCTCTGTAAAGAAGTTGCGATCTGCAACGTTACGAATCGCTTGACTTCGGCTCCATGCACGTTTCAATGATTTACTCGAATAAATACGCTCTCAGGCATGAGGCGGCTAACAATGATCGGCGAAGTGGACGGATGACCGGATGTGACGAGATGGCAAAAACCGCAATAGTTACGCTTCCCTCTCTTCGGATTCGTCTCTCTCTCTCTCTCTCTCTCTCTCTCTCTCTCTCTCTCTTTCTTTCTTTCTCTTTTTCGTTCCCTATTTTGCCTCTTCCCCGATAAATTTCTATCTCCGTTCAACGCCCACGACCTCCTATCTCGATAGCTCGCGAGTGTCTTCTGCCACTGTTCTCTCCTTTTTTGTTCCCACCCCTTCCTGCTCCCGATCCAGATCGATATTATATCGCTTCTTCGCCGGTGTGAGAAAAGCAACCGCATGCATTTATTTCAACGGTATATCGGCGGCAAGACAGACCTCATGCTCGCTCCATCACAAAAATCGTAATTGAAAGCGGAAAAAGTTTCGGTATTAACTACTAGGAAAACATTTCTTTTTTTAATGTCATGTAATTGCACATTTGCAAATAATATTTCGTTTATCTCCACAGAAGTACAAGAATTTATAATAATAACAACAATATATAAAATACATAATTCACATTTAAAATTAAAACATTCAGCTTCTTACCTTTAATTAGTACACAACTAGTACGCATGTCTCGATTATAGTAATGTCATTATTAAACATACAATTTCAGAAAGAAAAGCGTAGACTGCATTAAGTATAAGTAGACAAGATGCATCGCTCGATGCATCGTTCTCAAACGACAGAGCGTGAAAACTGCAGCGATGACCGCCCGTTTACGAGCCGGGAACGTTTAAAACCGGTCGCCGGTTTGTGAAGTATTTCGAGCTATGTCCAAGCTTTGTCTGTAATGGCATACGTTCTCTCCTCTTTTGTTCGGTAACCACCTGCTGTCTTTCACGCGCGCACGTTCGTCATTTTCTTAAGGGGATCCTGCAGCCGTATGATTTATCGACATTATCGTTAATCAATGGATCTTTTAATTGACTTTACAGAATTGCAAGTTCTTGGTTTAGAATTAAAGTCCGCACAAAAATCTAGGGTGGAAAACGCGATTTTATATCAAAAGCACCAAAAAATTAAAAATATTACTTATTGGGGCACATACACAGCTGTCACCTGACGACAATATTTGCTTAAAACAAAAATTCTACAGTTTATACGTACATAATGTGTATCATCCACCCTTGGGAAAACATGTAGGAATAATATCGTGTAAGTAGAAGTAAGATTCAATGCGTACAAAAAAAGATCCATCTAATAATTATTTTAGTAATGTAAATACGGATGCAGGATGACAAGAAGAGCAGCAACAGTAGTTGCCGGATCTTGCGTAAGATGGCGAGCAATCGAAAAAAGGACAGATGTCATTTCGTTAGACAAAGACAGATATAGGGAAAACAAAATTAGAAAGGTTGACATTATCGACATCGAGGAAGTTCGCCAGTCACTGCAGGATTATACGTGTAACATGTTTTTCTTAAAACCGTATAGTGTGTCAGATTCTAATTTTTCTTTGAGCCTGTCAAAATTGCAAATAAAACTTGTAGGCCCTAAAGAAAACCTACGACAACTACCTATAAGGCTCGTAAAATGATAAGTAAACAACAGTGAGAACAGTGTGAGAATCACATCACCGAGAGTCAAAAGCAGATCGGACGTATCTTGAGAAATTCTCTCGTTCCTTTATGGTTCTGTTCTCCCTCCTATATCTTCCTACGACTCTTCTTGTTCCTCTTTATTTTCTTCTTCTTCTTCTTCTTCTTCTTCCGCTTCCTTATCCTCGCCCTTGCGTCTTTTCCAACACTCCGCGATCGTCCCCAGGCACGAGGGAAATATTCGTAAGAATTAAAGCGCCGGGAATTAACATTCCTCGGAGCCGAGAGGGGACTAGCTACGAGGGGACGCGAGTCGCGGGAGCGAGGGGAGGGATGGGGGGGGGGTAGTGGTGATGGTAGGTCGAGCCGGGGGCCCAAGGGGGTGCGTGCGTGCCTCCCTCGCTCGCGAAACAACGGGAGCATTACCGCCCCTCTGCCTCCCGACTCCGTCACCTCCTCACCTCTCGAAACTCACCCCCTTTCTCTCTTTCTCCCGTTCCACGCACTCTTTCTTCGTCCTGTTGTCTCTCCCTCACTCTTTCTGCCTCGCACTCTCTCATTCTTTCTCTATCTCGCGCTCCGTCGCTCCCTCGGAACCTCGGAACGGCGCTCAAGTCCCATTCCTTCTCTCCCGTCTCCGATTCCCGCGACCCCCTTCTTTCCTATACACGACGTCGTTCGCCGTCGTAGGGGAGGGCGAGACTCCCGCTTTCGCAGTAGGGGAGGCTGTCTTATTCTTTCCACTCATTAAGGCGGATCGATGTGGCAGTGGATGCCGCGACGACGGGACGGGGAGAGGCGACGGCGGCGGTAGGTGTACCGGGAGGGTGACGAGGGGCGCAGGGAGACAGAGACGATGGGCTGAGGTGGTTGGAAGAAGGTGGAGGCGAGCCAGGCACAGCATGACATGTCATGTACCCACCCTCCCATTGACTCACCCCTTCCCCCCTCGCGCGTCTCGACGCCACCGTCGCCGTCCCCTACACCCCGGTCGCGCTACAACCTCCTCTTCCCGCCCCTTCCCCCGTTCCTGCCGAGGATGCGTGTATGTATATGGAAAATACTCGCGCGTCCGCCCTCTAATAAGCCGACGTACGCGCTACTCTTATCCGGCAGCCTTTTCTTATGAGGTATTCGTGCCCGCGTGTCTGGAAAGCAGACGTCAGTTCTGGCGGACACATACGCTTGTGCGAATCATATTAACCCTGAGAAGTATTAGACTTCCGCTTCATTACATGCACTGACATAAGAGCATCATAAGGGCATATTATATTAAATAACTGAGAAAGATTCGCACGATTTAGAATGAGGCGTTAATAAAGTTCAGAATTGTTTATAAATTTTCTCTTCTGTTTCTGCCTATATTGATCAATTGCATTTAACCATGTGCTCTTAATATATATGTGTTACAATTTATGTATAAATTATTACAATTGTTAAAAAACAGTTCTATTAATTTTTTCTTTGTTATTTGGTATAATATTTTTAGCATCATAAAGTGATTATAGTTAATTCTTAAACTTAACTCTTAAATATATATAGATGTATGTACGTGTATATTGCGCGCAATATATACGCGTATATAACTAGTGTCGACTCCTTGTGAGCCACTCCGCTCCGCGCATAATTTAATTCGTGCGTCTTCGTGTTCTTTTAACTTTAATCCGCAAGAACGGAGAGACGTGCCGCCCCTTATGCCAAATTCCACACGGACGCACACAGCGGCGATGCGTCCCTAAGACCGCCAATATTGAACGCCTGCTGCGGAATATCTGCGCTAATCCAAAACAATTTTGACGTTAACACCTGGTACCCATAGCAACGCTTTTTCCTATCGCACTTTATTCGCTTTAATTCTCGGTTCAAGGACTGTATACGTCGTGATCAGTCTTAGACTAGCCGAATCGACAGATTGCTGAGAATCCATTAAAGTTCCTTTTAGAAAATTAAAAAGAGTTAGCGATATGCAAACACAAGAAACAAAGAAATAGAAGAAGATATAGCCTTAATTTAAAAAATCGTAATTACATTATATATATGTAAAATACGTATTATTGTATTCTAATTATAATTTTCTTACAATATTGTTTGCGCAAGGACAATGCGTAACTATAATATTGCGAGTGATTCGCCCGTTCTCGGCATGGAACTATTTCCAATCTGCATACCTCGCGCGTTCCTATATACCTAATCTACAGACTACAGAGAGACATATCGTCTCTCACCAAATCTTGCGTTACATCGAGCAAATCCCGATTACATAAAGTGACCTGAGATCTGAGATTGACACGAAAATTAGAAAGACTTCGGCGATGAGCATAAAAACAACGACATTTGGAACAATCTACGATCCTATGCGTGCCAGAAGAAAATGAAAGAACGGGCGCTAGTAGATGTGAGCGTAAGTTAGATGGAGCGAGACACACACAGAGAGACGGGAGAGATTGAAAGAAAAAGTAACAGATCGTGTGAAACCAAGAGAGAAGTAAAAGTAGCATTTATTTCACATCGTAAGATTGACTTCTTTCACCATGCATATAAAATACACAGTAAGATAAATATTAATATGTACCAGAAGAAAGTAAAAAAATGAATACTATAAAAATATGAGCAGAATATACCATTAGTCACTAAGAATATAATTTCTAAAGATTATAAAAATTCTCATATGTGAAATAATTTAATTAGAAATGAATCTTACAGCTTCTTACAATTATATATCAAGATAATATACTTAATTATATAAGAAAGTGTAGTTTCACAATCAGGATAATAACACTTCGAAAGGGCACGTTTCCAATTATCTATCGCATTACATTTACAGACCTAATACACGCCGTTATTCGCCGAACATAAAAACGAAAAAAATTCGCTTTATATTTCCACCGTCTAAAGATATTAACACTAAAAGACATCAGGTAGAAGGAGACCAAGGCTGAGATATAGAGCGAAACTCGGAGGGTAAAGACCACGTGCTCCGCCACGTGGTGACCGAGCCCCACCCTTCGACACTCGACGACCGCTCGCACTCTCTCCCAACCACCTCCTTCCATCCCCTGCCCTCTCAGACTCACTTTCCACCACCCCCGTTCGGGACGGGGCTCGCACGGCTAAAGCCGCGCCGACGCCAGCTGACCAACGCAGACCATGGACCATCCTTTACCGACACCAATAAAAT
Source organism: Temnothorax curvispinosus (assembly GCF_003070985.1). Lineage (NCBI taxonomy): Eukaryota > Metazoa > Arthropoda > Insecta > Hymenoptera > Formicidae > Temnothorax > Temnothorax curvispinosus. The sequence continues at coordinate 160,034 of NW_020223858.1, read as the reverse complement.
CTCGCCGCTATTCACCCGCCGCCACCCTGTCTCCCCCCCTATGCTGCGCCGTTGCACCGCCGCTGAGAGCCGTCGTTCTTTCTCTCCCTCTCGTTCTCTCTTTCCCTCTCACGCTCTTCTTTTTGCTTTGTTTTCGTGGCCGCCACGTGGCATAAGCTACCCGACGGACCGGCCGGCAGTCCGGCCACCGCCGGCACGTGACTACTGTCCGAGTACGAGGAATCAGCTGACCGAACACCCCGTTCATGCTCCTTTTTCTTCCCCCTCCCGCCCGCTTGTTTTTACGCGCACCCCAAACGTCGCCGTTCGACTCCCTTGCGCGCTTACGTTCTCCGCTCTTTCTTTTTTCTGTTATTTCACCCTTGGGAAATTGTGCGCTCTGATACGAGGTCTCTCTCGTACTCTCTCGCGTACTTAAATTCGCAAACTTCCGTGATTGACGATGATAAAAGATAAAGGCGGTTTTTTTTTCAATTGAAATCAATCGTATCATTTTGATGAGAAATCAACAGTCGTGATTAACAATATCTCGTGTAATGATAATCGCGAAAAATCGCCTTTTCTCGTAGGCGCAGATGATAAGCGTGCGAGCGCGCAAGTGCGCGAGGCTGAGAGGAGTTTTAGTTTCAACGTTAGATCTCGTCGGGACGTTATTATGTGCCGAGAGACTAATTACGAGTTGAGATTTATGGCAACGGGTAGCGACGATACACTCGCGTTTAATTATCTAAGCTTAATCTTGGTACTTATACTCAAATCCGGGATGATGCCATCTCAAACGTTCCAACATTCCGTGAACGTATCTTTTGACGCGGAACACGGACGCGTGGCTCCATATGGTAGAGGTTGATACACTTAACGGAGGGTGAGCGCGAGAGAGTGCATGCACCCCCGGAGGTTAGCGCGCGGGAACGCTGCCGAGAAATTCTGACGCGCTTTGAAATGAAAAAGGCATAGGATGCCAATTTAACGGATTAATTAACGGATGGATGCGTTAATTAAGTATAATTGAGCGCCGAGAGTATTGTTCCAAAATTCATTTCCCATATTGTCACGTCGGATCCGCGGTGAAGACTGGAGATTTTCTTCTTGCTTAGGAAAAGTAAAAAGTGCTTCATTGTGACGCGACACTCTATAACTCTGAACGAGATGTCTCTAAAATTCATGTTTAAATTTTCGTCAATCGCGCTTAACGACAAAATCGTTAGAGAAAGTATCCTTACGTATCTCCGTTCTTACTGTGTGATGTGGCATCGTTACGTGAACGGTGCATCTGTATAGTTTGTAGGACGAGAGACGATGCAGAAACACATCGCGAAGTTTTGACACGAACGCTAAATCTATCTCGCGTATTATATCCAACTTGCCCCGCGTTTTTATCGATAAATTAATGGATGTTAACGTCGATGCTTAAACTTTGCCCAGCGTAACCGTACAATCACGTATCAGGAATACATGTATCGCTGTAAAATTATCTTTCGATAAAATTAACTTTTTTGAATTTATTCAAAATATGATTCTTCTTCGTGAATACATTTGTTGAAATTATATCTGATTGAATTACCAAAGAAATAATTAATAATTATGTACCTATTAAATTATTACAATAATAGAAAGTTTATTTTCTGTGATTTTGAGAAAGAGAAAGAGAGGGAGGGAAAGGGAGAGAGTATTTTCCTCGATATTTATAGAAATAATTTCCGAACAAGGAAATTAAATTTCTACGTTCCTGTTCTTAGAATTATTTACATTCAAATTAAATCAATGATCAAAGCCTCGCTAATCACTCAATGTACCTTTCGAGCCTTTATCTCGGAGCACGATTTCCCGCCAACCACGTGCTCGTGATCTGCAACGACTTTCCCGAATTCCCGTATCCGAAACCTGACACAGAATCTCCCCCGAGCGTGCCGATTCTCTCGGCGGTATTATCCGCCGACGTATTTTCGCAGTCTCTTTCGACGAGCTTGAAGATGCGTATATAAAGCCACCCCCTTCGCTCGTACGATCTCTTCCGCACGTCGAGGAGGCGACAGGGGCGCGGGCGGCGGGGTGGTGGACGCGCGCGGAGTTCACCGACGGAAGACACATCGCGAAGTTTTAACTCGAGCGTGTGTCGGCCCATCATGCGAATTATAAGTAGAGGAACGACGACGAGGGCGACGACTATACGACGACGACGACGACGACGACGACAAGGACGAGAACGGTGGGGACACGAGGGTGGTGCACCAGGGTCGGGTGCACCTACAGAAAACACACGTGTATGCCCACAAACATACGTACATACGTTCGCGTGTGGTACTAAGGTCGTCTGCACAGGATGCCTATATGTAGATTGCAGAAGAACCACGCCCTCACCCGTCGGGGGGAGGGGACCTTCCCTCGCTCTTTCGCCTCATCCATCCCCAACCCCTAATGACGCAAGCAAAGCAAAACAAAGAAAGGTTTATATACCGGAGGAGCGCACGCTCTCTCGTTTCTCTCTCTCTCTCTCTCTCTCTCTCTCTCTTTCTCTTTCCCTTCTTTCCACCCCTTTCTCTTTCTACCTTTCTCTCTTTCTCTCTTTCCTTCACCGCGACGGGCCCTCGTCTCTTTCGCGCTATTTCTTTCGTCCTCCTCGCACGCATCAACTCGTCCTTACGGTTTCCTTCGTTCACTCGCGCTCGACGCCGTCTCCTTGTCCCACCTACGCCTTCTCATTGCCTCTGTCTGTCTCTCTATCCTACCTACCCACCCTCCTTTTCCACCCCCTTACCACTCTTTCTCTCTTTCCGTGGCGCGGCTCGCTCGCTCGCTCGCTCACATGCGCGCAAATGAAATCGATTAAAATGCTGGGCGCAACTTCTAGGCAGAGCTGCTCTACCCCAACCCCGTGCTTCCCTTTCATCCCCCTCACCCCCTCGCCCACCCGCCCCGTCCTCCGCCTCAACCTCTGCCAAACTCCCACTCCTACGCTGTAAGAAACCGAGAAAACCCTTACGTACGTTCTCGCTACCTACCCACCCGCGCCCGCACCTCAAATTTCTCTACCCCCATGTACCATCGTCGGGAGACAGTGTGGGTAGGCTGCAAAGTTCGTACGCGTCCGTGTGTATATGTGAGTGTACCAATGTGCGTATACGTGTGCATGTATGCGCGTAAAGAGAACTCGTATGCGTGATTACCGCGTCTGCTGCTCGCGTATTACTTACGCACGCCTTGAATGCGTTACGGCTGTGTATCGCGCACATTGTCTCGCGGTCTTACGGTCTCCACCACCGAAGTAATTAGCAATTGGCATCAATGTGATAACAGGAGTGATATTACAAAGTCCCGCGGCCGATCCGCGGAACTCTATATAAAATTGCATGTATTTATTGATCGTTAGTATAATTGGTGCGCGTCTTGCTTGCAGCAGTCACGAAGGATATTGCACAATCCGGGATGACAGTTACGAATAACCGACATGCGTTTGACTGCCAATTAGGTCACCGATAATAAAGCGGAACGAAAGGGATCATACACTGCGGCAAACACAATTCTCTCCAACATTCGTATATTAATATGACACGAAAATGATTTATTAACATCTTGGACCAAACATGATTATTATTATTATGATTAGCATCTATTTGCACCCCGCGAGGTGGAAGAAAGAAAACGTTCAAGCATAAAGAAAAAGAGAGAGAGAGAGAGAAAACTCCAACTTTTGCATTCCAGTCGCTAATGTTCATTTTCTCTAAAAAGTTATCAGTATATTGTACAATTTAAATTTATCTTCTATCGCGTTCATATCGGCTCATTGTTACCGCCGAGCGCTCGTTTTATTTGCCTCATTTTCCCTTCCACGAATATGTAATACATACACACGTATAATTTCTCTAATACGAAGATGCACGAGACGCGCGACGAGTGCGTTCGTCTACGTTGCTCGAGTGTACTCGAGCATCGCTCGCGTATACGACACTCACGTATACGGAGTCTCGCCGTGCGTGTGCACGAGGGGGTGCGTCCGTGTCTTGGTTTACCGAGAGTAAATGAGTACGCGGCAGTCGCAGGATGGTTGGTAAAAACAGTGGCCCTCCTTGCCTACCCTTTCCTTCCGCCCCCGCAGCTCTTCAGCCCCCCTGGTCCTCCAGCTACCCTCTTACACGTCCCCCTCGCGACTCTCAAACCCCCGGCGACTCTCAACCGCCGTGTCCCCCCTTCCCCCTGCCACCCGTCTTACCCCGCGCCCTTCCGCGCGCGTCGCTTCTTCCCTCGTTTTCCTTACCTTTCCGATATTCCACTCCCGGCAAGCACGCGCGTAGACGTAAGACTCATTCGTCTTAAATCCCGGAGAGAAGCGACGAATTATTACGCGAGCTAAAGCGAGGTCGCGCGAGCGGCAAAACGCGGCAATCCTATCGCGGCGGCGCGGCGCTTTGTTTAGCATACCATAAAGTGCAGCGGTAAAAATTGTCACCAAGTTAAAGAGTAACATGTTCGAACAATTAATGTAATTAAAAGTATCGAAAATGATATCGCGATAACGCTTTATTCTACATAAAGAAATTGATAGTCCTTTCATTCGGTAGTACATATAACTGTTTTTCAGCTGCACCTTCGTTTGAACGAGACTAGAAATCCTGCATAATTAAGATCTTAGTTCACTTAATGCAGCAGTTCGCGTTAATTCAAGACACGTGTGGAAACGTTTAATTAAAGTTCTTACATTTCGGCGTACGCATACATATTACATTATATACTTACGCTATGCATTAATACATAAAATATATATTACAATCTGCTATTAATTCTTTATTTAAAATCGTTAATTTTTATTTAAATGGGCCAACGGGATAGAAGTCTGCGTATTTAAAATATGGGAGTGACATATGCACGTGTGACATGACAATCGATGCACATTGTCCGCCCATCCATTAGGGGTAGTCAAATTAGAGGGATGAAGGATTGTCGGGCTGATAACGCGTGCTAGTCCAGATGTTTGCATATTTATATAGGAGGATTAGCTGCGATGATAAAAGTTACTTATCTGTATCTGTTGCAGTGCTAATTAGCGCTTATCACATCGCATTAACCAGAAACGTTTTTATTTAGAGCTTCCATTCTTTTATTAGCTTCTGTTTAATTTAGAGTTTTACAATTATTTTGTGATTAAATCAAACACAGAATGATTATATAAAAGCGTCACTTAATAATAATAAAAATTTGACATTTATGCATAATCTTATTTCTAACAATCACGATATTTTAAATGATTTTGTATCAATGAAACTCTCGCGGCAAAAAAAAATTTCCAATGCTTTAATCAAATGACGCAAAGGCATTGTTACCTCGTTGTCCCTTCTAAACCTGCGTTTATTAATGAATCGTTCGCAAAGCACCGCTCCGGCTTTTAATCAGTCCGCTTTGCACTTCTAGATAAATCTTAATTGTATCTTTCGAGCTGTTTTGCAGCAAAACCTCTCCCTTCAGCTTTCAGTCGCTCGCACGCAAACTCCTTCGAGAGCCGCTGCCGTAAACAATACGTCCATTATAAAGTTCAATGAGGATCATCGGTAGGTCCTCGCGAAAGCCGACTGGATACGAGGATGTGTAAGTGGGAAATAAAAGTGAAAATCGTATTACTCGACGTGTTAGAAAGAATTACGTCACTTGCGATTTACAAAATCAAAAAAATGACTTTAGAATTTAAAACGATTTTAAGTTATAGTTAGATAATAATAAAGATCTCGACGAAGTATCCAAGCTTAGACTTAGAGAACACTCGGTAGTCAATCTCGAAGAACAACTCTCGGTAGCAAAACTCTCTGGTGAATATAAAGTTAGGAGTGACCCTTAAGAAGTGTCCATCGTCTCATTTTATTCTACGAAAGCTATACTCCGTAAAACTTTCCGATGAACGCATATTTAAAAGTAATTTTCTAAACTGTAGCTCGCAAAATACGCGAGAAATTTAGTGTAGCCAAGAAGTCGTTAAAATCAAAAGCCACGTGTCCATAATAAATAGTTCTAAGGATTTTCATTCGCACTGGAAAAAATCAGGATTGAAAACTATTATTTTTAATATCGAAGTATATCGCCGAGCTTCTTAATTCGGCGTATGATGTACAGGAAGCGAGAACGACTATCTCCTTGCTCGTCCAAGTATAAACACATGAGAACGTGCGCGCCAAGAGGGTGGGACACATACACACATACACGTATCTGTGGCAGTTCGGTGGCTAAGGAAACGGAGATCGCGTGTGAGGGTGCGAGGAAGAGATAACTACGACGGAGTTCCGAAGGGGCAAGAGCGAGAGTATCAGAGTACGATGGAGAAAGAGAGGAGTGTAAAAGAGAGAAAGAGAAAACGAAAGAAGAAACCCCAGCACGATGGGAGCGCGGAGGGTGCGAGAAAGCAGAGAGGAGGGTGGTGAGCGAGGGTGGCACGAGAGTGGATAGGGTAGCTAAGACGACCGTCTCCCAAGTAATTATAAAATGCAATCAATACTTTACATATTTTTCACGCGAGGCGGAGGGTCGCCTTCCCCATCCCCCTTCCCTGGATCCCGTACAAGTTCTCCCGGTTCCTCTTTCTTCCCCCGATCTCTAGACGTTATCTAATGTGTGCGAGAAAATCATGGTAGCAGAACTTATTAAAGCGAACTGTGCGTCGTTAAGAAAAAGAAAAACATGTTAAGCAGTTATTAGCAGCCGCTACTTTCATTACTCAAACAATCGCATTTTCATTTAATTATCATTTCCGCGTCACATCATAATTTTCTACTAAGTTTTATTGTACAATAGGTTGGTGTTAATTATAGCCTTTTAAAGTCAAATAAATATCGCAGCTGCAATCGTAATTGCTGCGTTTGATATTAAACCGTGTCAGATCTACATATTAGGATTATTATACCCACCCATAAACTAAATTCTAATACATTTAATAGAAATTTTTTTCTACATATTTTATCTCTGGACATTTTGTATGTTTATATTCTTACATCTTTTTCTTTTTTTTTTGCATTGTTTACCCGTGTATCAGTCTTGTTTGTAACGTATAAATATATTTTAAAATTTCCTCGTTGTGTACATGACGTCACATTACTAATTAAAAGTTTTGATGATGAAAATATATTCACTTATATAATATGGAAAGAATTTATAACCGTGGGCGTCCATCCCTTATTGGCCCTTGGGGCTATGAGAGCTAACATTGTTAAGATGTAAAGGGAGAATGCGCGGTCTATACGCGAGATAAATCTATATTGAGCAGTAATAAATGCGCATCGTAAAATAAGCATTAAGTTTTTTGGCGCTAATGATATAATGTAAGTAAGGTAATATAAAAAAACAATAGAGTAGCACTAATAACAGTAAGCAATTCGAGATACGTAAAAAAATGTACAGCTATAAAACATCCAAAAATATATAAAAAATAACAACTATGTAATGTCTCAGACTTAAATAAATAATATTATTATTATATCAAATAAATACTAAATATTTATATTTATATTATCAACAAAAAGTAATTATTGGATTGTAATTATTAATATATAACATACAATTTTTGTTAACAACTTGTTGAAATGTTCATAACTTAATTTTAAATGTTAATATATCTACAATATATAATTTTTGAAACTTTCCGAGATTTGTCTGATTGTACGTGAATTGAATATGCGCCAGAGAGTTCGCTTTTAAGATACTTTTGGGTAGATCTGGCATTCAACCCTATATATCGCGTCATGACGCGTTCGTTCTCGCGAGAGAAGAGAGAGAACCAGCAGAATGAGAAACGTTGAATAAGTTAGAAGCTGAAAAGCGCGGCACTCGATCGCATCGCTAATTACGCCTGCACAAATGCAATGCGATACGCAAGAAGAAGGACGAATTCGTGACTGAGAATGCAACGTTCAAAAATGAACGAACAATGAGAACGGTCGGAGGAAATAAATGTAAATCCGCGGTACCCGAAACAATAACCCTCGAGTGTCGGTCGAAAACTCTCTTGCAGTTTCTACCCTTGCCTGACTCCCGCCTTGTGATCGGGAATAGGACGGGAAGGGGGGAAAGAACCGGTGACGCAATCGCTTTTGATCCTTGTCATCGAGTTGTCCATTAGCGAATGGCTAGACTGACCTCGACGACTGTATAATGTATAATACATAACATATGATATTGCAACATGTTACTTCATACCGTTGACGTTAATATTTTATTAACAGCATTAAAACGAGATGTTATTAATATAATTGGAAGTTAAATAATTAAGCTTTATTCAATACATCTTAATTTCAAACTAATTTTACAAGACAGATTAGAAGAAATTCGAGTTGTAATTCACATTACAAGCGAAAACGCGATAATATGCAAGTCGTAATATGCAAGTTAATTAGAAAACCTAATTAACATGTAAGAACAATAGTTAATTAATAAGAGTTAAAGAACGGCAAAGAAAGAAGAGAATAAACAGAAATTGTATTTTAAATTAGGTATCAAATTTGATACCTGTATATAGGTATATATATATATATATATATATCTTTCTTTTTTCGAGATATGTGTGTGCGTGCTTGCGTGTGCGTGTGTGTATAAGGAATTAATTTATAGAAATAATAATTCCAGAAAAAAATTAAAAAAAAAAAACAAATAAATGGAAATGTTAATTATTAATTTCCAAATCTATATAAATCTGAGAGATCCGTTTGTTGTTTCTCTTTAATCACTAATACTCGATCAATGTAAATATTGCAGTGTTCTAGGTTGCATAAAGTGCTCCTAAACTTTTCAGAACTATCACAGCTGCTATCGATATCCCACGGCTGTTCCATCTTCGTGCAGTATTCCTCGATACCACTTACGCTTCAAAACTTTCACCTGAGTTTCAAAGATAAGATTATTTATATGATACGATTGATATTGCGATGCAATATAGACGCACTGTTATTAATTAGTTAATTAAGAGATTTTTATGTATTATTTATTCATTTAAATTAAAATTTTACTATTTATATCTAAGATATATATATATATATCTTAGAAGATTTTGTTTATCTTATTGTTAGAATTAACACAAAATGTATACATATACAATACATATATGTACAATATATATGTACAATTTATATGTATCTTTACTTACAATTGATCAAATTGATCAAATTCATCAAATTGATCTGGTATTGATTATGTTATGCATATACGCATATCCGTAATACTAGGGGATTAATTGAATATCATAAGTAGTGGCTTAAGTCTATTCTCAAAAGTCGAAACGATAATCTCTAATGGATCAAGCCATCCGGTTACGCGGGTTTCTGTAGAAGAAACTGTCACATGAATCAGACGAGATTGATAACAAACTCTAATCAACGAAACGTGCCGGGGGTACTTTCGACGCGTTCATAGTACGCGCGCCCCACGACGCGAATGTATATACATTCATCCCTCTGATTAATAGTCGAACGTTACTTCTCGCGGATACCTACGGGTGCCCCTTGCCCTCTCACCTCACTCCCCCAGGCTACTTCCTTGCAACCACCCGCGAAAGTAAGTAGTGAGTGAGCGGCATTCAAGGGTTAGTGACTGTAGGGATGCGGGGATGGAAGATGGAGGAGGAGGTGGGTGGTAGCTCCGGCAGGCAGAGAGAAAGAGAGAGAGTAAGAGTAAGAGGACTCGCGCGGCCGGGTGATGGTGCCGGTGGGTGGCGAAAGGGTGGTAGGGTGGGTACACCGAGGGTACGGCCAGATTTTAACGATTCCTCTGCCACGGAGTCTTAAGAGAAAGAATGGCGGGGATGGGTGAAATGAGAGGGGAATGTCGGGGGTAGAGACGAGGATGTTCGGGGGTGTGGGTGTATGGGGTGTGGGCAGGGGACGGCGCGGAAAGAAGAGAAGGGAGGCAGAGGGTGGTAAAGGAAAAGACGACGCAAGGTGGAGGATGAGAAGGAGGAGGACAGAGCGAGATGGGGGGAAGGGAAAGACTCGCGGTGGCGGTCGGCAGGCGGGCGGGCGGGAGAGCGAAGGGGGGAGGCGAAGGACGCGAAATGAAGAAATTCTATCTACATTTCCAACCCTTCATGCAGCGTCTTACCCCCTTCGCATCCCTCGGTCTCTTTCTCTCTCTCCATCCTCGCGCGTTGCAACCTCCTTGTCCTTCGTCTTCTTCTTTTCTCTTTCTTCTTCTGCCACTTCGCTTCTTCTTCCGCAACCGTGCTTCGTTCCTTCAACCGCCAAGGCCCCTTTCCGCCCTCGCTACCTCTCATCCTCTGACATCCGCCATCCCCCTCGACGATCTCCTTCTCTCCGCGCGATGTCCCCTCGATCCGCGCTCCCGCGGGCAACCACCCCGCTGAGACAATACGACCAGCTCGACCCTCTGTCTCCCCCTTCGTCTGTCCGTCTTCTTCTTCTCCTTCTTCTTCTTCTTCTTCTTCTTCCGCTTCTTCCGCTTCCTTCCCGCAACTCTGTACTACTCCTCTCCCTACGTACCCATTCTCCTTCAAGTCACTCTAACCCCTTGAAAACCGGCATCGCCACCACCCTCCCACCACCATCACCATTGCGACTAACAGAGAGTATACGGTAGGGTTGCTTCGGTGCTTTCATTCTTTCCTTATCATCTACCCTCCCCTCCTTTCTCCCCCAACCCTTCCTCCCATTTCCTCTCAACCCTCGCGCCCCTGTCCCCCTCGCGTACGACTGCGCTCGGCACCACTTCTTTCCCTCTTCTTAAATACAAAAGCGAAAATTTTGCTTATTAGAATATTTCCAGAAGGCGCTCTCTTTCTCCCGCAAACCTGCTCGCCACCAACCCCCCAATTCCCACCCGTCTCTTAGTCTTTAGCGAGAGTTCGCGCACTCAAGTGTGACGGCACCGGGGGGCTGTGTCGGTGTTGTTGGATATCTTCTCTCGTTTCTGGCCGCGGCACGGCGGACGACCGGTTGGCAGCCATTACTATGATTGTACGCGCGCGTAACTTTAATTATTATTACGCGACGGGACCCCTCTGCCTCAAGCGGCAGTCCGACCTCGACCGTATGACATAAGGCGCACCGTGGCCGAGGTACTTTGTTCGGCCAGGTGTGTAAGTAGATCTACGCACACATGCAAATAGATCTACGAGTGTGCGTGTAAATGCGCGACGCGATCTCGTCCCGATGCACAAAGCCGGATCGAGATTTTTCGCACTTGTTCGTCCACACCACGGGAACACGTGGATCCCCCTTTTATCCCTTCCATTGAAGAGAGAGAATCACCGCTTTATCCTCGTCCTTCTCAAAAGGCCAATCAGGCAATGCATTACGTAGGGAGATGAGCAAGTTATAATAACACTAAGTGAGAGGGGTAATTAAAATATGCAATAAATTTCCCTATCAAATTATATAATAAAATGTTGTTGTTAATATTGATTAGTATTTCACGCCTTGCGTAATACTTCTTATAACATGCTGTAAGACATTATGTTTTTATTTTTAACCATAATAACAAATAACTAGCGAATCGCGCAACGAACGCGTCAACATTTCTCTGATAATGACGCCATTCTTCCTCGACTGCCCGCCAGAAGACAACCACGGCAGTCGCATGACTTGCGAAATCTCGATGATGGATGTGACTTGCGAAGCGCATTGCATCCGTGCGCAACTATAGCAGCGCAAAAACTTCACACACTAATTTATGGTCGTAGGAAACGCGAGGTGTGCTCGTTCTTCGCGTTTCTTACCTTTATCTAACGCCTTCGGAAAACTAAGGAAGGTCCTCTGCTCGCTCCCTGAACTTCGATCCTTAGCGCATATCGTTTTAATCTACGGTAGAATTATCTACGCTAAAGCATAACTGTCGGAAGATTCTAAGATCTTCTAAAATCTGAAGATTACAAATAAAGTAACTTTTCCTTTCTTTTGAAAAAATGTTATAGATTATAAATTACATATTAATCTCTGATCACCTTTCGGAAAATTTTCAAAAAACAGTAAATTTATGTATCGATGTACAATGTATGTGTGCGTATATGTATAACTGTGTGTGTATATGGACGGAGGGGGGGAGGCGAAGTGAGAAGTCACTATCTTCGTTAGGATCCTAAAAGGAATCGGTCCCGATTCTGCTAGGTAACCGAAGAAAAGCAGTGTGATGGGGGGTCTCTCTCTCGCTCTCTCGCGAGAGCGCAGCCGACGCTCCTTTTGAGTGGCGCAAAACCCTCGAAATAAAGCTGGGCGCGATGTAAGATACTGAACGACAGGGGTGGCTGCTGCCGTTGAAAGAGAGAGGGCGAGACTGCGACAAACAATGGAAAGGTAGTCTTCGCGGACAATAGCTTGTGTGGAACAAACACATCTTACCCGTTCGCCCGTTTCTCACCCTCCGCCTCTCCGCCTACCCTCCCGGCCCCTCCCCCTTCTCACTCCGCCGTCCGCTGACACATAGAGCGCTCGCGAGCGTCGGGGGAGAGAGGATGCATTCTCTGTCCTCGCGCAATGCGGACGTCGCGGCGCACGGTTACGTTTTTAAGCCTTAAAAGCTCTAATATTTCTATGCATTATGCGTGCGCGGACGAACAATGCGAACCGCGAATGAGCGTCGCAATAACGGCAACGATCGGCCACGGTTTTTCCATCCAGAATGCAGGAGTGCATTCGCGAGCGGTTCGTGATACGGACGGTATTGTATGGAATATTTCGGGAGTAGATTGTTTTTTTTCCTCTCTGAATTCGTGACGCATGCGGTTGTCTCGACTTTTCTGAAGAGCGTCTCGTGTCCGTCCACCGTTTTCACGGTCATCGAGTCCGATGAACTTTATTTGCCTTTTACTGGCAACGTTGTCAATAATTCTTTTCCGCATTGTGATAAGCTTAAAGTAAGATACACGTCTTTTACATATTATTTTAAGATTATAAAATTTCTATCTGACACGATAATTTCGTATCATCTTAAAAACATGTTATATAGTTTCATTGATATACAATCGGTATCAAATATTGATTGAGTCTTGATGGATTAATTGTTCGAAAATATAAATCCGTGACAAAGTAAAAAGAAATGTGTTTCTTATGTTGAAAAAAGTATATGTGCGTTTATAAGAATTAGAGAAGAGTAGCTGTAAATGTTTGCGAGAATCCTTATGACTTCTCGCAACTGCTGCCGAAGACAAGAGAGTTCTCTGAAGAAACGGAAGACATGTTGGAAGAAAAAGGACGTTTCGCGCACGTTCTAAGATTCGGAATCTCGTCTTTAACCCCCCAACCTCCACCCTCTCGGTATCCGATGTAATTCCACCACGTACCTACATTGCCTCGGGTGCCTTCGGCCTTCAGAGGTTGCGAGGGAGACTTGAAATGCGCTACGGAGGGAGAGAACGTCACAGCGGGATGAGAGAAAAGGAGAGGATCAGTACGTGCACGAAGTGGGTTGCGTAGAAAGGGAAAGGGTTACCTCGGTCTTAAGTGTAAAAGATTATCGAGAGGCAGCGCGGCTTTAGTATCGAAGGAACCGTAGACGACGGCGACGACGACGACGACAGCCCGTCACTCTTTCCACGAACAGGAGGATAAGCATGATGGGTGAGAGGAAGAGAAACAGAGAGAGAGAGAGAGAGAGAAAGAGAGAGTGGCTGGTGGAGGCTCGCCGGTAAGAGAGTCGGGGGTACGGAGCACGAAATGAGGGTTCCTGAGTTTTTGCCAGGCGATCAATAAAAGTCTCTGTGCTCTCCTCTTATACTTGTCGTATAACGAAGTAGGCTGGCTGCCTGTAAGGGGTTTGGGTGCGTGGCCCGGTGCGTGCATTAATTCCACCTCCGCCACCTCCGTCCGTCTTCTTCTCGCGCTCGCACCCTCGCTCCGTCTCGCCCATCGCAAGGGCCAGGCCCCGGCTCTTTGCTTCCTCCTGCGCGTCTTCTCCTTCTTTTCCTCGTGCCCTCCATTCTCCTCAGGCTCGTTCGGGCTCCTCCACAGTGCCCACACTCTGCTTTCTCCTTCCCTTCATCTTCCCGCTTCGACTCATCAACGCTCGGTGCCTATGAGAGCACGCAGCCGGATACGATGAAAAAGAACGATGCGACGGCGGTCTTCTTACGCCGCGGGGGTGCCTTGTTTCAGAAAAGATATGTTTCACATTCTCTTTTCCGGATTCTGAGTCGGCATACCTTTATTTTATTTTTATTTTTATTTCAGAGAAATTTTGTATCTATAAATGCGTATTGTATATGTATTGTTGACTGATGAACTTCACAAAGATAAAGCTCTTAAAGAGCTATACTTTCGGTCCTTTGAATGTATTGAATTCTGACGCATATGTTAAATACGGTTCAAGATTCAAGATTATGTAGAAAATCTACTAATTCACAAGAACACTATAACTCTTCTGAGTGTGCATAGAATAGAAATGTTACCTCCATCAAGGGTAACATTACCCTTGTTAGCGAATTAAAGAGCGTTTAAGGGATTATATTCTTCGCTATTTTTTACATTTATAATATCGGTATTTCTAACAAACATGAAAGTTGAACATTTTTCAAACATCTCGTATTTTGCACACGTTTACTTTATTATCTTTATGCGCATATTAATATATGTATATGTATTTGCATATGTATATGCGTATAACATCGACAAGCGCATCGCGATATCCATAATTATCGCGACGTCGCGACACCGTCGTCGCCGCCAACTTTCTTCTTGACGAGCCATACCCGGTCGCGCACGCAACTTCCTCGACTCCGTTCGCTTCGTCCTCCGTCTTCCCTCATACGTGGTATAATAATACATTGTAGTTACAGTTCGGGTATAGGTAACATAATTTCGTACGCAGGGTCTGGCGATATGATACTGCTCGTTCAGTGCTCAAAATTGTAAGAACTTTTAATTTTATGAATAAAATCAGATGCATAAATTCTTCGGTGTTGGCGATGTTCGATAATGAAATATTACCCGTGCCTAAGTAACCGTGTAATCAAGACATTCGCGCTTTTCTGTCTTTTTTCCCCCTGAGAGACATGATTAAGAGATCGCGCTATGCTAGTTGCAGACTTCACTGCGAGAGTCCTCCGTAAACTGGACACCCGCCAAGACACACGCTGCGTTGGATAGATCGAAACGAGGGCCGAAAATCAGGAAGCTCAAGAACCCATTAATCCTGCTGATATAATTCAGCCAGATTACATTGCTAATGTAATTTTTAAGACATAAAACGTAGAAGGCGATCCTCTCCGCTGTACGGTTGTCATTTAAATTAACATTGCGAGTTTTTGAATTTCTTACATACATATATATAATCACTTTTATTTCTTTTACTGAGATTTCCTCCAACTTTTTTAGCATAAATTTCATTATCTGATTTAAATATAAAATTGAGAAAAATTGATAACGATGAAATTTCCAAATAATTTGTTCAATATCTTAATTAACGTATGGAAAAGAATACCAATTTTTGAGGAAGGCGTTGCTTGAGATGGAAAGTCTCTGTCCTCACAAAAATCCTTCGCAGCATGCCGTCAAGAACGGTCGCAAAATTTATGGCAGCCCCGCACCGTACCGGAACTTCGCGCGAGCATAACGCGCCTCGGGATGTTCTCCGTGTAAACCTCAACGGATGCCGCGATCCGATCTCGTTTCGCTTCTTCTTCTGCTTTTTCTCACACCCCGATATCCGTGTCCTCCTCCATCCCTCCCCCGTCTCTGAGTCTTCGTCGCGTCGTCCGGGCACCGACACGCTCGCCGAGTTACTATACCGCATCACGCGACCACCACCGTTCACCCTCTCCTTACCCTTCTCCCCAATCGTGAATTCTGTCGCGGCATCCGTAAAAGTAAGGACCATAAAACTGCGGAGCTCGTAAGTGCCGGTCGGTCAAATCAACGGCCGGTCACCATCGATTCTCGATCGTTCTTTCGATGTGGCAGATAAATAGCGCGCGTGTCTCTCATGTCGCGACAAGATGATTTGTTCGACGGTTCGTTGTCAAAAGTTCACGGTCGACGTTTTAAATTAACGAAACGTTTGAGTCGCCGGACCTACTTAAAGGATTATCTCATCCGATAGCTGAGTGTAAAATTGCGTTAGGACAACCGAGTTACAGGGACGGGATGTCGCAAGTGATTTTGACGTTACGAGGATTTCTTCTCTTCGTCAACTAGCGGAATGCCATTTTTCTAATTACATCAAATTTCGATTTTGATAAAGTGATAATTGCGAGTACTCCAACTGCTGCTAAAAATGGATAAATTTTTTGGCGAAAAGAAAATTCAATTTAATATTCTTCGAAGAATCCAAATTTTGAATTGAAATTAACAGAGATATTGAAATTTTTGTTTACAATACAAAATACATGTTTTCCCAGCTTATTTATTTATTGTTTATAATAAAAAATAATTTACTGTTTATTTGATTTGTTACCCAGCGGTAAGTCAATACAACAGTATTCTTTCATTTAGGCGTTAGTATATTTTATTCTATATATTGAAAACGGATATAATTTTATTTAGAAGATGATTTGCATAAACTTTGCGAACGAATAAAACAACTTTTTATCCGAGCACAACGACGCGAACACTTCTACGGGTTAACAGCGGGAAGGTCAACAAAATTACAATCCGAGCGATCCACTCTTTCCGGTCCGATCTCTTTTCTCATGCCTCGGACGCTGAGCATCGATCGGGATTTACTGGACCGTCGCGCATTGTCTGCTTTCACAGTGTTCTTAGGATATGCGGTCTTTGAAGCGTGCATCGCGGCATTGTCGCTCTGAAAGAGATTGGCCTACATATATTGTACGTCAACGGCGTAGTCCACACGCTTCCTTCTCCAAGGACTTACATACTCCTGCAAAAAGCCAGCTCTCGCATGTCTCCACATAAAGTATTAAGTCTTCCTGCGATTAATACGTTCGGTGTCTGTCAACATTTAACGATCGCGCGATTCGATAATTATCAAATTATCCTAGAATAAACGTTGAAATTATTTGAAATAACGTGTAACATTATTAAAGGCCGATTGTTCTATCAAATGTCTATCTTTGTTTAATTTGAAGGAAAAACAAAAATATGTATGATTTAACTATTAATTAGTTTACCAACATATTGAAACAACCGGCCCTGCCCTAAATGATATAAACTACATATATATCAATTTATTTAGATTGCAGCTTAATATTGTAAACTATTCTGAAAACGTTTGCTTCCCCCCCCCCCTCTCTCTCTCTCTTTCTCTCTCTCTGCGCGTCTCCTAAACCTTATCGACATAAAATTATCAAATTAGATCCCCACGAGAAGCGCGCGAAATCCAATTTGCCACCATGTCGGTCTTCTCGCTAAATAAAACGGGTACTCTAATTCTCGCGTCGACTATCCGGTTGATACGATCGCACGCGTGAGGAGATCGTCTCGTTGGAGAACACACATTCGGCCCGTCACGCCGTTCGATCGCGGACTCGCGTCGACTTCGTTCAAAAGACCAGGCGCAATCGAAGTCGAGTCTACACGGCTCGGCTCGCACCCGATCGGATTATCGATAAGTATTTAAGCGCGGTGGAACGACAGCCGGCGCGGGGCCGGAGGCCAGAGTGAGAATTAACGAAAACGTGACTCGGCGTTGACGCGATGCGCCATGGCGCTGCCCCCCGCGACGATTCTGGGTAATTAATTCACAATAGGGCGCTGGGCGGCTTTCGCCTTCTCTCTCCCTCTCTCTCCCTCTCCTTCCCCCTCTCTCTCTCCTCTTTCTCATATGGCATACCTAACGTACGAATCTTCTTCACCCTCTTGATGATATCGATCGCGGGTACGGTTTAGTTAGCCGTTCTTCTCTCGGCGTACGTACGCGCGCGGCCGCTCTCCGCGAAGATTGAGTATCAAGGATCGATTTCGTACGCGAGTGTTCGCCCTCGGGTTCTCCCCCCGCGCCGGGGTACACAGGCACGCCGATAAACAGCGGATTTAAACGTTATCTAAACGACCATAACACGCACTACCACACGCCACTGCACGCAATCGGAGGTGAGAGCGAATTTTCGCTGGCATCATTGCTTGATGATAATCTTTGACAGGTGGATTAGAGATGCCAGGGAGAAATTCAGGTAAATTTAAAGATTTTATCATTCACGAATATATATAATCAATGGTATGGTTGTCCGAAGAAGGCTTAATTACGCAGCGAAAATTTATTCGACGTTGTTCCAAGATCTTTTCCAGCAGTCTCCACGACTACCATCCATCTCGATTAATTTAAATGCAAGTGACGTTTATAATGTAAGAATGTAATTATGAAACATTACTTTGCGTTGAATTTTTAATTTAATAAAAAAAATTAATTTTGTATGTGAAACGAAAGTTTCTATTTATACGCGCTGGTTTTTTGTAATTAAATACATTCTATTTCAGCAAACCTATTTATTTTATATCGTGGTCACGTCACAACGAATATTTAATTTGAAAATTTAATAAAATACAACGGATAAATTTCTTACATAATTACTTCTATCTTAGAAGTTTTTGCATAATTAAATGCATCCAGTTTAATATAGTTGATTGATGGTCATCACTCCGATGCCTGACTTTTCAATAACGCCCTGATGGTCACTGGTGGACGACGTTATAGAATTCTTTTGAAACACATGTGAAAGAATAAATGCCATTTAATATAAACTTTTGAGTGCCATAATTAGGTAGATAACGTAAAGTGTAAAATGCATAATTCAACACACTACCTATTTATTCTTATTTAGTCATATTATATTTTCATTGAATCTTTTCATTATAATAATCATATTATAATAAAAATTCTAGTGTGGCCTACACGATAAGGCATACAAAACTCACTGCAGACAACGTGTGTTAAGTGAACCTATATGCACATGTCCCGTTAATTGCGGAACATTACTGATATATAATTGTGAATTCCTGATTTTTCACGCTACGGTATGAGACACATCTGCGAGGTCACGAGAAGCACGTGGCACCTCGATAACAATGCTCGAACTGACCTTATTGCAGAATGGTCTCCACGTACGACACGTACTAGAATCTCAGTTTTCATTCGCTGTATACGCATATATGCGCTCCGAATGTCTGTACTTAATTATTACAACACAGAGAGAAAGAATTTTGCTGTAGCGGCAAAACGGCATCGCCGCTGCTGCATATTCAATGTGAAAGCGAAAAACTTCGCTGCTGTAATCAATAAAAAAAATATCACATTACAATAAAATCTATTTTTTTTTGTTGGCAAAATAGATAACCGAATAAATTTGCTTATAGAAATAAGAATTTGCTAAAGCGATATAGCCTAGTCCTTGGCAAATATATTTTGCTGTTGCTAACATTGCTTTGAATAAATAAATTTTATTATATAGGTAAGATAAAATTTTATCATATAAGGTAAAATTGCATGTTCTGGAAACTCTTGACGACAAGTAAGATCAGCGTTTTTGATAAGTCTTTTAACTGTATAACGATAATTATAATGACTGAGAAAATTAAGACAATGTAAAATATGCTACGTCATTTTCTTTCTCGTAAATGAATCTATGTATCTACGTTTGCATGTTAAGATCTAACAAGGAATGTAAATTTTGTCACGCAAAAACATAGAATAGTATAAGAAAAGCAAAGCCGGCCGCTTGATAGAAAATTCGGGCGCGCGAATAATTTCTTGAGGTCTCCCCTTCTGAATGACTTACTGGACATAATTAGTCCACTTGTGAACAATTGAACAATAAAACGAAAAGCACGTAAAGAATATATCTTATGCACGGAATGTTATTGCACAAGCAACGCTCGCGATCACGCTTTTACAAATTTATATTTTTAGCGTTGATTCAAGAATTTTTTTATGTGCGTGTCTGTATTCTACATTGATTCGATACGCTCGAAGGTGAAATCCAAGAATTCTGCCGTGAAAGTCGTGATTTCTCACAGTACCGAAGCAGAAAAACCTAACTGTATCAATAAATCTAACCTCCCTCGATGCTTTTGTATCATTTTGTATTTGATGAAGTGCAACTAATTAGCGATCAAGTCGATTTCAAGGAAAGAATTAACGGAAATCAATCACTGCACAGTGACGTCTGTGAGCAAGTGACTTTCAAGGAAATGCGTGCTAGATCGCTAAGTTCGTTGCTCACATCTCAATGTCGATCGATATTTTTCGCTGGAGTAGCCGATAATTTGTGTTCACCATCGTCGATCGGCCATAGTTGCTTGATAATGGTGGCACCAGTAACGTCCTTCCGCGAAACCATCAGTAACAAATAGCGGGCAAGCCGTTCGAAAGCATTCTCCGCGGACCATGATGCACGCGACAAACGTGTAACCGCAAGGGAAGGAAGGCCCGCGGAGAGAGAGAAAAAAGTTTCGGGGGGGACAGACGAGGAAAGAGGGAACGAACGAGCGGAAATCAAGCGACGGAAAAAAAAGAGAGAAAGACCGAGTCGGGGAGGAGGGGGAGCGAAGTGCAGCGGAGAGAATCGAGAGAGGAAAAGAGGAAGAAGAAGAATTGTCGGAGGTGGAGAAGGGGGAGAGGGAAGAGAAGGAGGAGGAGAAGGAGGAGGAGGAGATGGTGGAGAACGAGGAGCGAGGCGGGCGGAGGTACCGGGCGTCGCGGCGTTGTCCTCACACGTACCGGCGCTTTCTTAATCATCATCTGTCTATCTCTCGGCATTAGTAGAGAAGAAAGAGGGAAACCACGCGGCGAGCGGCGGCGGAATGGTGGGGTCGGGAGGGTACCGAGGAAGAAGCGAGCTAGGACGGTGGAAAAAGAAGGAGCTGGCCCGAGGAGAAAGAAAGAAAGAGAGGGAGAGGGCTCCCTCCGAAAGAGTCGCAGGCGAGCGAGAGGAAAAGAGCGCGAAAAAGAGACAAAGAAGGAGGAATAGATGGGAGGGAGCGAGCAAGAGAGTGAGAGCGCGTGGACAGAGAGGAAAAGGGAGAGAACGCTTCTTACTCCGCCCAGCATCCAAGATGGCGTTGGCAGCGGCTCCCCTCGTCATTAAAATCAATAATTAAAAAATACATCCGTGGGCACCTTCGCTTTTCTAGCGTCTCGTGACGCGCGCCCGCCGCCACCCGCCTCCGCGAGTACGCGCGTACGCGCGCGCGCCGCCGCGCACGTGTGTCGGCGCGGCGGACGCGACGCGCAGAATGAGAACCTCTGGCGGGCCGTTTCCTCCTCGCGACTCGCGACTCCTCTCGCGAGTGAGGAGAACGAAACGAGAGTGGGGTGCCACCGCGCGCGGAGCGTGTTGAGGGCAAGCGGGGGCGCCCGGGTAACCGGGGGGGCCATGGGGGAGGGGTGTGCTAGTGGTACCAGGCTCTGGCACCGGCGAAACCCTTAAACAGGGACACAAGGACGGGCGGATGGCTACGGGAAGTAGGTACTTCTCTACGACCACCTTGTACCCCCGACGTCGTCGTCTCACGCGTGCATCCCCCGCCCAACTCCACCGATCTTTTCCCGTCCCCCCACCGTCCTACCTGCGCGGCATTCGAAACTTACCGGCGAACTGGATTTTCGGAGTCTTTTAATTACCGCGATTATTATCGCGCTATGGAATACTAATTAATTCCGGTTGGGTCGAGCGTGAGAGGCAACGAGCGCGAACGGACACGAGCCGAAGTTTCCCGCCGCTCGCGAAAAATTTTACGAGACCGGCTTTTCCATCCTGCCCGTAGTTCCTCGAGAGTGCGCGATGGGGTTCTTGAGAAAGAACTGTGGAACGTTCTCGGCGTGGTCACGATGACTGGAAGAAGAAGCGGAATTTTTGGTGAAACTTGAATCAAAACAGTTTCTTAGTTACAATTAATTAGTTTTTAATTGATTTTCCCAATTGAACTAAAAAATTAGTAGAATATTTAAAAGCGGCGAAGCTCAATGGAGATCAAGTATGAAATAAATGTTTTAAATATATTTCCTTTTTTGCAATGATATCAAAGAATGATGAATGTACTAAGAATACATGATATGATATTACTTAACTAATTTCCAGTTTTTAGAATTAAATGTGAAATTTTATCTATATTAATTCTAATTCACAATTCAAAAGTGTACTCATATGTATAAATGTTAAAGTTTACCACATGTAACTGATACATGTTTCATATATTCTTTCATATATTTTCACCGAAAGTTTGTCAAAAGAATTGACATACATCTTCAACGGTTTCATTTACGGCTGGACAGTTATGTCCTACGACAAATAATAGTTCTAACAATCACTACTAACTAACTTTTCACATGTTAGACCATTACACAAATAATGCTTAATGGGTTTATTATTTCGTAAACAATTTCTCGCGGATGATTTAAGAAAGCATAAGAATCAAGAATAAAACTGGATGCACAATGACACAGGCAACAGAAACAGGGGGCGACCTGAAGCCGTGTGTCAATGCTAAACTATTCTCGATTCTTTAGTCCTAATATTCGTTAAATCGCTAATATCTGTTCCTTGTTCCTTATATTTTTCATTGTGCGGGGGCCTTTAGAGTCAACATGTGATTAACATATGGATTCTTTATATGTCTTATCATTTTATACTTACATTTATTTACTTTTATACTCTTTTCCAAGAAAAGCTTGTTCGTTCAGTAAGTCTATTAACAAAGAACCTATGATGTGTGCACAATATACACACATATATATATATATATATATATATATATATATATACAAATGTAAAATGTTACGAAAAAAGATATACTTCTACTATACTACCAATACTACTACAAACGTAGTAGTAAAAGTGTATTTTCTTCGTAATATTTTATATTTTTATGTGTGCGTTAAATACATAGAATATGCGTAAAAAAAAATATGCCGCATTTTGCAGGTGTCTCTACAGTGTGTAAATATTATTACAGTAATATCCAATAAAACACGAGATCTATTCAAAAAATTCCTGAATTTTGTCTTTATAATTTTTAGGGATTTACTTACAATTTATTCAGTCCTATCTTCGAAATATGTTCCCTCTCGATTGATACATTCTCGACGCCATTATCACTTTTAGACAGACCGATTTCGTGGGACGTGAGAGGCCCAGGACTGCTTCCAGAAGTTGTAATTTTGAGGGATGTGCCGGATGTGAGAGCCCCACCACTTGGCATGAGACGCCACTACCCCATGCATAACATATCGATGTATCCTATAGCAGAAGCCAAAATTTCAGCTTCTGCTACACCGATATGTCATGCATGTGTAGTGGCGACCCAGCCAAGTGATGAGGACTCACATCCGGCACATTCTTCGAAATCGCAATTTCTGGAAGCAGTCCTGGGTCCTGGTACACATTTTCGGGGTTGCGTCCGTAAAGTAAGTCCGTCTGAAAATTTTCCTTGATATTTTCAAGTATTGAATCGTTTGGCCTTTCAACGAACTTTTTGAACAGACCTTGTGTACTTATTTTCAAATTACACCAATTGTAATGTGACACCAGTTGTAACAAAAATCACATCTTTTAATTAGGCTAAATAACATTATATGTTTAGAATTAAGTGATGTATCTAATTCTAAACATATGTTTAAAAATTCTAAACATAATGTTTAAGAATTCTAAACATATGTTTGGGGAAACCTAACTTAACCTAATCTAAAAATTAGCTTGTTTTTATGCTTCTTTATTTCTCATAACATAATAAAAAAATTTTTTTTGCTTATAAGCAGAGACGATATGCTCGATGTCGGCGAAAAATCAAGCCAGTCGGCAAAATTTCCTTACATTGCGTTTCGCATCTCAGTTAAAAAGCGCTTTCGCGTCATTATGAACCATCCGGTAAAAGAGAATTTGTTAACAATACGAATCCCGCCTTTGCAATTGTTTGTGCAATAAGCGGCTTATGCGCGGACTCCGGAAGATATTACTGTGTGCGTGTATTTATAATAATTCTCGCTAATTTTCATCAACTCTTAATGTTCTTACCGGTATTACGTCCGCGCTGAAAAACATCCGTGCATTGAGATCGTTACGAAGAAATATCGTTCCGGCGACTTTCTCCCGTGCAAAATGCAGTGACGTCATATATTGTGAGCAATAAAAAGCAGTGATAATATACAATTGGTTTTAGGGACAGTTAAGGAAGTGCCACTCGCAGCCACGTAGAATACACTCGTGGGATTTTATTCAGTTGCGTTAACAACGCGAGCGTAATCTATCGAAATAATTGCCCTCTGAGATGTATCGTCATATAACTCCGACATTTACTTATTAATCAATATTCTTATTTTAATGTACCTTTGCTATATTGACTATTAATATACCAATGAGTTAGCGATAACGCTATAAATTGAGCCTTCAAATAGTTTATATTTCTGGCAGACTTTTCCTATATAAGTCCTATATAAAGTAATTAGTAATTTTTTACAACAAGACAATTACAACAAGAAATGTGCGTTTTTTATTTTAATTAAATTGCTATCGCACACTTTTCGAGATTATCTATTTAAGGGGAAGTTTGTAAGGTAGTTCTTTTGGATTCGAAATGTGTCAGGATATAATTACAGTTCTCTTGAGTATATGTACATGTATTTAACAAAATAATGATCGGCGTGCATCGGCGTGCATAAATCACGAAAAGCGTCATTCGAATCTTTCTGGTTAACCAGTGAGACAACGACTGTCCATCCTTGCCGCGGATTCACACTTGTCGCGCTACAGCCCACCTGTCTCGAGGGAGAGGGGGCTATCCTCTTTGTCTTCGACTCAATCGAGTCTGTCGTCAAAATATATGTTCGTTCCGTTATTATTCTCGGTAATGAGTCTCTTCTATACGTTTCTAAGTATTTCGCGACTATACTATAGTGTTATTTAAGAGTTCGCAAGTACAAATAATTAACAGAATAAGAAAATAGTCAAGGAGAAAATTATTCGTTAGGTATTTCTATTGTCGGAAGAACATAAATACGCGTCTGCAATATATATATATATATATATATATATATACAATCCTGCTGAATGTAAACTTCACACGTCAAGCATCGTTCGTATCTGCAAAAATCGTGACTTACTTAATTACTTAAATAACAAATGTTTAACTGCAATTTGGAGAGTATTTTCATAAGAAAGACTGCAATAAGAATCTGCATTCTATGCGATCGAAAGTATCGGCATTCCCCTACGAGGTCTCCCAACATGCTGAAAGACATTTTTTCTTCCGAACCGATGGACTTCTTGGACTTATACGATTATCAGCATGCAAGAGAGGGACCCCATGGATATATTGGAACAATCCTTTCTCGATTACCTGCTCACATATCTGAAACCCTTTTTCACTCCGTTGAGCAGCTAACAGTGAGGGCAATCTTACCGTATTATACACACACGGTATCATAACATAATATTCATATTTACGACCTAATTCAATGTGGCAAAATTCAATTCCTAAACTAAACTCGTAACGGACGCTGATATAGCTGATGATCAGAACAAAAATTTTCCTGCTAATGCCACAGCGAACGAAATTTTATTAGTTTTTGGTTCGTTTCAGTGCAACAGTGGCGTTTAGAAAAGTTGGCGCTATATTAACGCGATCACCCGCCACTGTTCGGTCGGAAGAGGAATCGGCATACCTGTGGCTGTTCTTTTACCTTTGTGTTACCATTTAAATGTAGCAAAAATCAAGCGATATGAATCGAAATAGTTAGGATTAAAAATATTTCCCAGTGGAGAGGATATAAATTGCTGTAAAAAAACTTATTTTATCTTAATAGATAACGGTTCGCCAAGAATATACCTCTTTTTTTTTTATTTTTGTCTTCTTTATTGAAAATCAACTTTTACGACAAAACTTACAATCGTGATCTTAAATCCTCCGATATTTTTTGCTTCGTGTGCATCGAACCGTTGATTTTGACCACATGCAGGTGTCGAAACATAAAAAAAAACCAAGGATACGCACACATACACACACAGACATACGTGCGCGCGTATACATATATAACACGAATAACCGAATGCAA
This sequence comes from Temnothorax curvispinosus, assembly GCF_003070985.1. Lineage (NCBI taxonomy): Eukaryota > Metazoa > Arthropoda > Insecta > Hymenoptera > Formicidae > Temnothorax > Temnothorax curvispinosus. Next base: position 134,120 of record NW_020223858.1, on the reverse strand, counting down.
ACGTCTCTAAGATTCGTCTTAGCTTCTCGCTCGCTATAAGCAACATCCACTGTAAGACGAACTTAGTCCGAAAGTTTACCGTAGTCGTTTGCGGTGGTACGTTATCTGTCATGCGACCTTGGAGCAGCAGCTTAACGAGGGACTGATTATAGCCAGTAGTAACTTAAGGGCCTCCTATAACGGTCTCCCGCTGCCAACTATAGCTTCTCGAGACACGAGGAGCATGATTCGAACACAATCCGCGTGACACAGGTGTCCGTCTGAAAGTATACGCGCGCCGAGCCTCCCTCGAAGATTTCACCATATGAAGTAAGAAAGAATCAGCCGAGCGAGGCCTAAGCCGTGAACGAGGGTTGCATGCTGTCACGTATCGTGGAAAATTCCATAACGGATACCTGCCAGTGCATAGCTAATTGTTATGTGCGACCGTAAAAGCGGGAGGAAAACTATTTTCTTACAACAAAGGAAGAAAGTAGGACTGAAGGGATTGAACGAAAGAGGAAAGAGAGAGAAAGAGGGGGGTGGAGAGGTGATGAAAGAAGATAAAGGAAAAATAAAGGAAGAGGAAGACATAACAGAGAGAGGAAAACGGTAAAGAGAAAGGAAGACGGAGAAACACACGCATATTTTCGCACACTGCACTCAACCGGTTGTTCCCGCGCTGGAAAAACGCATAGTAGCAGGTACATTGGACAAACCGGAGAGATAAAGAGAGAGAGAGAGGAGGGAGAGAGATCCAGCGAGCGAAGGAGGGTCCGATGGGCTGGTACCCATCCGACTGGAGGTGGCACAAGGAGGTGGGACTCTTCGTCTCGTTCTCCTCTTTCAGTGGAGCAGTCACAACTCGGCCGCTTTGAGAGTCGGTCTGTCCGGTCACTGTTCGCACACTTTCCCGCCGCGTGTATCCAACGTATGCGCACACGACCGCTCGCACACACATACACACACGCGTCACGGCTGCCACCTGCGGAATAACGCGCGCAGAATTCGGAGTGCACGCGTTCTCCATATCGCGAGCTGTGACAGGATACGCTTCTGTAAGTGAATTGTTGGCACACGTGCGAGGGGGTGCGCGACCATTATAGAGGAAAGGCCATACGTGGACGACGATGACGTTGATAGAGACGCATCTTCGCGCGACTGTCCCGTAGACGAAACATCAACCGAGATATCGGCTGGCAATAATTAAGGCGCGTGAGCGCGTATATGTGTGTTTCTTCGTGGTAATTGTGTCACGTGCGCGTGTGTGTTTGCTTCTGATGATTTATTCCGATTGTAACTCTGCCACCAAAAACTCTGCGAAAATATCTGGAACAAAGTAACAATTTCATAGAAACGGCTTTGTCAGAGCGGGCCAGTATACACGCATTCGCCGAAAGAGTCAACCTCCATTTTGAAAACTCACCTCAGCATTATCTATATATTAGTGATTCTTATCGCCAGTCTTCGAAATTACTCCTTTGAATCGGTTCTTCGTCATAAAATTATGAAAAACTACGAAAGACTGCAGTTATAATTTTAACTGTGGGTGAGCAATGGAAGGACCGCAATATTAAAAAAAAAAAAAAGATAAAACGTTTCTAACAAATAAAATATAAAATCAATAGAAAAAACTTTAAAAATGTAAAATCGAATATATAATAAAAACAATTTTTATAGTCATTATTTTAATAGTCATCAAAATAAACTGTAAAAAATGTTTATCTCAATCTTTCTATTAATTTTACAAATGAAATGGAATAGGAGAGACTGTTTTGTTTAAAATTTATAAAAATCGAATAAAAATTTTATAAATTTATAAAAATAGTTACGCTACTGTCGACACATATAAATATTTTGCGGAATTTATTCCGAAACTGATATCAATACGAACCTGGTTCACCAACAGCACTGAATGGCTCGACCTTGTTGTCGATCTCCTCGTCATACTTTCCATTGTTTCTTGGCGTTTTAGCAGCCTTGCCATCGACTCATCTTCAATCAGTTCGGCGATGCCAAGTGTTCATTAAACACGAAAACTGTATAAACTCTTATAACCTACACTGAAGAGAGTCGGTGAAAGAAAAAGATTGACGGCACTGTTAGCAACACGACCGGTCCAGAAGTGGGATTTTTAGAACTCTCTCTCAGGTATCTTTTTGCATGATGATTTTCAATTTGTTATTCTGATTATTATAACTCGGGATCTTTTCGCATATGCATATTTTGCAAATTGTTTAAAGATATTTTGAGTAGCTATGAAATTATTTAATATCGGCAAAATCAATGAGTGACAAAACGAGGTAGTTTTCTGTATTTGCCTGATTATTATTTAGCGTTTTTTACAGGGTATCTGATAATTACTATGTCATTTCTCGTGGACAGGTAGAACAGGTTAAACTGAATAAAAAAAGTCCTTTGTCATTTTGCAAATTTCTCAATAATTAATAAACAAATTAATTAATAAAGATGTTTCTCGCCGTGTACCAATCACAATCGTCACTGTGACGCTGGTAAAGAACCTCGGTAAAAAACTTTTTAAGATCTTTTTCAGTTTAACTCGCTTTACCTGCCAGAAGATGTGGCACAGTAATTACCAGACACCCTGTAAAAGTATCGACATATTTAATAGGTAAATTTTTACTGTTATAATAGGGGATGTTTGATAAAATCCCACGTTAAATCTTAAAAATATATCTGGGATAATTATTTCTTGAATGTTAAACGATAACTGATTTATTTCTGTTCTATTACAACGCAGTCCGAAGAATCTGCTATTAATTAAATTGATATTTTCGTGACTATGCTGCGGTCCATTTGGTGTTACAAATGCTTCGAAGTGTAGTAAATTTTTCTACATTTCGAATAAGCCTAATTCGTAAAATTATGTGACTGTGCCCCCGGTGATTAACGCTATGAATGCTTCGTAGCGTTCGATTGAATTAAGACGAAGAAATCTACACTTCGAAGTATTTATAAGTTATAACACTAAATGGACTACAGCATAATCACGAAAATAGTAATTCAATTAACAGCAGATTAGATTCTTGGAATGCATTAATAGAACATAAATAAATCAATCATCGTTTAACATATCAGGGGATAGAACGTATCCCGATGGAATTTCAAAGAGTTAAATCGAGAAAATAAGTATACATACAATTGGAGGGGAAAAAACCACAGTGGTGTAAGGCAAATTTTTAAAAATATTTTGCAATCTGTACAATATATAAATATAATATATAAATTGCATCTATGCAATATATAAATACAATATATAAATTGCATCTATGCACACGAGAAAATATTTTTAAAAATTTGACTTACATCACTGTGGTTTTTACCCTTCCAATTTTTTATGACGTAAATGAGGTGTAATTTATGTACCATTTATATTTAATAATACACTGTACGCAAAAAAATTTATTTTCTATAAATATCTGAGAACCATACGCGCGGTAACATACTGATGCTATTCTTATGTGAATTAATTTGAATTAACTAACAATTTGAGCTTCAATGATAAAACCGTATCGAGTACTTAAGCTTAACTTTCATATGGAGAAGTAAAAGCCATAGTGTAGTAAGTCATCTTACACCACTATGGCTTTTACCCTCCATATGTTTAATGTCTTGACATATAAGAAAGATTCAGAATTATATTTAATTATTTGAAGTAAAAAAAAGTATATCGTCATAATAAAATATGTTTACAAATTATTTATATCATTAATTCGGTTCTAACGTAAATTTTGTTTATTAAGCGGTATCCATAATAATTAATGGAGAGAATCTAAGCCGATTTTTAGTACTTTTTGAATTAAAAAAAAAGAACCTAAATTTGAGAAAGTTATAGTTATAGCTTGCTAAAGTTTCTTTGATGACGGCAACTTCAAAAGATTTTACAGCGACACTATGATGTCACAGCACATTTTCGTGTACTATATTTTCTTCAATTTTGAAGATATTGTAAAAATTCAAAAAGTTTACAAAGAAAGTATGCCATGATCTATCAGAATATACTGTTAGGTAAAAGTCGGTTAAAACCGAATTGTGTATGGATATCAACTACCGCATTTGAATTGATCATTTTCAATAGCTATAAGCCGCGGAAAGAGTTAATTTTTCGAAGAACGAGAAATTTTAAACAATTATTTTTAATGAGCAAGGACCGATGCCTTTGATGATTTTGGAAATCATAAAATTAAAATTATAAATGAATCTATTTATTAAGCTATTTATAAATATATATGTTTAATTATAGAGCTTTTTTTGCGAATGAATCCATTTAATTATAAATGTTTACTTGTATGTATATCAGAGATGAATGCAAAAGTATCAAAAATATTGAAAAGTTATCACAATTACCAAAGGTTTTTTTTATATTTCATTTGTATGGATTTATATTGATTATTTAACGCATATATCGCTCATTCGCTACAACAACGATATAACTCAAAAATTGTCATTTTTTAGTTGTTTGCAAAAAATAGTAAGAGTTCAATACAGTGAATGAAGAATATATTGCTAGATACTTTTATTTCTTTACCATATTTACAAATAATATCACAGAATTTCAATGACTCAAAAAATTCAAGCTTTTCTTCTGGAAAACTTTTTCCTTTGAGTTATGTCATTGTTGCAATAAATGAGCGATATCTTCAAACTTCTAAATAAACCTAACTGTCTTGCAAAAATTAGACTTTTATTATACTACTGAAAGAACCTCTACACATCGCATATCAATTCACGAATATCGGTTGAAGAGCGCGTTTGAAAAAAAAAATAACATTACTCGTATAGTATGAACTTTTCACCAAGATTGTAACGATCTCAATGGATATCAGGTACCGCAAGGAAAACCAATAGGACTGGTTATAGCATGAAGAATACATATTTTGCATTGGACGCGGTTTTTCCTAAAGTCGAAAGCAAGGAAAGGGTAGTTCGTGGTTCGCGAGCGGGACAAATGTTGGGGGGTGAAGATAAAGAGGGCGAGAGAGAGAGCGAGAGAGAGAGAGCAAACAAGTTGGAGTTGTACTCGCGAGGATGGAACAGTACATAGAGGTGGGGATGACTCCGGTGGAGAAACCGAGACGGGAAGAGTGGGGAAAGGAAGGAGAGTGATTCGCACATGAGTGAGAGAGCGAAAGAGAGAGAAATAGAGCGAGAGGGAAGGCGGGTTAACCGGCGTGTGCGAGCGAGCGAGCAACCCCGCGAAGAAAGAGGCGCGCGCTAACTTGGACGAAGAAGCCGAGCGAGGAGGAGACGGATGGGGGGTGATATGTATGGAGGCTTAAGAGAGGGGCGGGAATCTTAGGAGGGGCGCCTAACGTCACGGCGCATTCACTCACCGGCCGTCGCCGACGCCGCTCTGTGTGTCGCACACGCAACCCGCACGACACGGTCAGTTCTCTCTCGACCACCCCCTCGCGCGCTGCGGCGCGCACCCACGCGCTTCCTCCTGCCGTTCTTCTGCGTGACTCTCTCTCTCTCTCTCTCTCGGCCGCGAGGATACGCGTTAACTCTCGCACGCTGCATCCACAATCCTTCTCCCCCCCCCCCCCGGTGTACCCTCCGCGCGCCTCGAAGTGAATTTTCCGTCCCCCCCTCGGTGGTGTCTCGCAGCGACTTTGTGAAACTCGGAAGCCCAGTGTTTACCCGCGTATTTACTCGGCGGTACACGCTGCGGAAGTTAACGCGGAGGGGGATTTCTCGCGCTCGCCGAAAGTGCTCGCAATTTGCATTTGCCAATTGTTTTGGTGTGGTGTCCCAAAAACGTGTCGCGCACGTGTGCGCACCGAAATACTTTTGGGAAAGCAACCCACGTGAGACGCCGACGCCGACGCCGGTCGGTGGTTAGGTCGTACTCTTTTGTGATCTCTTCGCTATACGGTGGGTGACAATAGTGAGGAATCAGCTGATCGTTTAAAGGCGCAGTGCTCTCCGTAGGCTTTTTGTATTTTTTTTCCCCTTTGCGCCTCGTTCTTTCCGTAATGTTTAGAATTCTTTTTAACAGTTGAAACAGTGTCTTTGCTTACCGGTTGTGTGCGTGAGATATGATATGTGACAGTGTGATATTAGTGGAATGGACTTTTGCAAGTTCAAATTTTACTATCTTTCCGTATGGCACGAAGATCACAATCTAGATCGAAATTTCTATCAGATAAAAAATTTTGTCTATTATTACATATTTTCTTGTTACACGTATACTCGTCTCTATTACATCGTGATATGTTTCTTCCGCAATTTTTTCTTGATATTCTCTTTAATTAATTCTTAAACGGAGAACGTGTGTCGGAGCAAATGAGGAAAATTCCTGTTTTCCTCGTTTTTGCTCATTCATTATTCTTCTCTTTTCTTCGTTTCACCTTTTGCTCTGACGTGCGTGTAGTCACACAATAGAGACGCGTTCACTCCTCCTGGAGATACAGTCTCTCCGCGCAAAAGTGTTCTGGCCACACACATGGTCTTCCCGCGCAAAATTTCCCGCGTCGTCGGAGTAATCATTGGCAGTCGACGGGTCTGCAGGCCGGTGGTCCCTCCCCGGCATCTTGCAAGAATGCACGAGACTTCGAAGATGACCTTCGAAGGTATTGTTCGGTGTGCAGTGTGCCGACAAGATCCATTCATCGTATATGATGTCCCTGCGCGCTCCGCATTGTTTGTGACGCGAGTGTCCACCAAAACGTAGATTGCACCGACTGTGCATTGTCTTTCCGTATGTGTTTTTTTTCCGGCTTTGAAATTACGTTCTCTCTGGCGCGACGAATAAAATCGACGTACGTGTGAGCTCGACGATTTCGATGAGGCCTCACGAATGTGTCGATGTTGCTGGTGCCTCGGAAGGACGAGGCTTTTCGTATTTTTCTATGCCCCCTCATTGGCTTGGACGATTCTAATTTGGAGTCGGACGGTTAACGAAGGAGGAATTGTGTCCTACATGCCGAGAGGAATCGGAACTCATGAGATCCAATCGTGGAGATTTGTAAGAGTTCGATCGGATCAGTCATGCGAGACCGGTGCTAACCCTCAACTACCAGCATCCATTGTTTGAATTTGTGTGATGATCGCATCCGAGCTTCGTTGCATACCTGGTATTTATGATTGCGAGCCATGAGTCAATTTTAAATGGACGGTTTAAGATGCTATCGGCAAATTGTTAAGTAAGTCCACATAAATTTCCGGGCGTAACGCGTATGCGAGCTCTGACAAAAAAAAGACTATTCAATCGTTTATGTCGTTTTCATCTTTATTCAATAATAGTTGAATGGACTTGTACTTATAATACATTTTTGTGCATATAATACATTTTGCTTATAATACATATGCATTTGCACATTTTGTCGCTTCTCGGAAAACGCATGACAGAAACATAAATAATTAACATTATATTCTTACGCTTTATGTTCTTGTCAACTCAACGAAATTACAATCTGCGATACATTGAAAAATATTTTTCGGCGGTTATATGACAAAGACACATTTTGACTATATAGAAAACGTAAAGGAAATGTATGTACCCTGTACATTTGAAACAAAAGAATTCCGCGGGAAAACTTTCAAAATATGAACGAGAAATACGAGAAAAAATCCTTACGTTTGTAGAAGATATATATAAGTAGATATCATAAATTCTCTAAACTCCAGTAATGATAGTTTCCTCAACGTAAACTCGTTACTTTCTTCGTGTTTTGCCAAGTCTACAGTTGGATAATGATTCGCTCAGGAACGATAGAGTAATATGAGGTGCAGCAACTAGTTTTCTCACATATGTATCTGATGTATCTCTTGGCTAGCGAAGTTACGACTTGAGGGTGGGAATCCGATCTTCTCGACTGGCTACGGGATCATCGTATATTTCTATTACGAAATTTTCGAATTTCCGTACGTGCCATTTGGTCATAATTCTTGTTGTTCGCGAGACTCGCAGGCATCGACGTTAATTCCGACTCTTTTCCGTATAAATCGTCGCCTCGTTTGACGAGAAGTTTTCGGATGTGTTATGCACCGCTATGACTAATAGTTTGCCCGCGTGCAACGTACAGCGCGGCGCCGCCTCCTCGAGACGCGGATGCGGAAATGAAAAAGGAAAATAAAGCGCGGGGAAACAGAGGAGGACGCGGGAGAGTAACTGGTTGACGTAAATCCGCGCTCTTTTTCCGAACACGTGCGAGTTTGACAACAAACTTGCGGGGAGTTTTCGACTGTGCCCAGTGGCGTATCCCGAGCCGGCGGTCCCCCCGAGCTCCATGTGAATCGCGAGCCTCGTAGAGAGAAAAAAATATTTCTCCTCTCGCGCGAGAGGCACTTCTCGTCGTCAAAGCGAAACGACGGGTTTTTAAGCGCCAATTTTACGCTCGCCCGTTGTGAGTTAAAAGACACCGTAGTAGGTTGAAAAGCCAGCTCGATTACTTAACCGCGACATTAAGATCATTCATTTGCACTCCGTTGTTGTTTATCATCAGTTTGTTGTATGTCCGTGTCTCTTCTACGAGACTGGGACTGTTTACGATCGCAAGGGTGCCGTCAGCTTGGCAATTAATTATCCGATGGCTGATAGAGATTTTATATTAATTGCTCGTTTAATGCCGATAGTGACGGCGACAGTAAGATGATTGACAACGCAGAGTGTAAGTGAAACTTCTCTACTCCGTTCGATACCGCGATTCTATTTTCCGAGATTTTCTAAAGTCGCGCGTTGCTGCCGGGATATTCGTTTCACGTAGAAGCTCTTTCGAACGCAAATTGAGCGGGAGAATTCTCCTATTTCACATGCGGCGTGCTCGCGTTTTCTTCACACCCCTCCCCCTCCCCCCCTCGCGCGATTTTATATTATTTTTATCGTTATTGTATTATCGCTAGCGTAATTGCGACCGAAATGGTTTATCGAGCGCGTATCTGCAGGTGGGTTTTTACCGGATGCAATTTATAATCGAAGCTGTCGCATATGTGCGAATGACGTGACGTTGAAGAGGTGTACGCTCGTTCCAGGTCACGTCGTGCGCCTACGCACGTGTGCCGCCTTTTGCATTAATTACGTTTTAATTATAAAATAAACGCACGAACGCTACATCATTCGTTTCAATTCGCGTCGCGTACAGACAACTATAGAGAAACGTATAGAAACTCAAGGGTCATCCATTCCGTTAGAATTGCGTGCATGCTTACCCGTATGTTAAATAGTGTATTTTATTGACGTAGAGGGCGAGAGAGAGAGAGAGAGAGAGAGAGAGAGAGAGGGGAAGAGAGAGAAAGGAATCAGTGCAGGGACTAATTAAAAATGAATTTGCAATTTTGTTAAGTACGGTTCACATTATGGGCACCTCATCGACCTAATTTAAAGTCGTACATTTATATAAAAGCGTTACGAATAAAGGGAATAAAACGAAAACCTCACTCGTATCTGTGTAACGTGCCTCCTCGACAAGTTTACGAATCGCTGCAATTTAACGGATGATTGATAGAGACGGGTTACTCTCGCGGATAGTGTCTTCTAGCAACTCTCCAAGAATTGGACGGATATATTGTCAGTCAGCGATCAGACACAACGCACAAATATACTTGATTAATCGTCCGAGAAAATCTTTCGGAGTTTATTCATTGTCATTCTCACTCGTTTGGAAAAGCGTAGGTAGGTGGTTGGTTTCGATGCGATTGCCAGGCATAACTTTTTAACTCTGCATAAGTATGCTGCACAGATACCTTGGCGGGTTTTACACATGGAAAACTTCTCTCGTAACACTTTGAATTTTGGGCGGCGCTACAGAAAGCGTGAAAATTAACCGTGACCGCCACTCATCTCCCTCCTCCGGTTACCCCCCTTTTTACCAGGCGCGAAATTATTCATAGCCAAACACACCCGATCGTCGATGAAGCGAGTGCCGATGCTGCTTAAATACTTGGCGGGTGAATTGCCCGAAGTGCGATAATTATCCGTAATTATCGCATATTCGACCGGATAAATAATTAACGCGTATGCTATCTCGGGAACAGCACGTATCTGCAGGATCGTCTGTCTCGCAATCAGCGACAATAATGCCTAGCGTAACGCAGCTTGCAATCTTTGCAAAATCACATTTCCGACACGGCCGTTAGTCTTATTTTTCTTACCTGAAAGAGGTTTCTTCGAAGAGGTGCCTTCTAGTGTCTATAATCAGGTCTGTCACTTGTAACATAATCTGTACAAAATTTAGATTGAAACAATTTTCTGCGATAAATCACTTTATTATTTTATTCTATCTTTACTTGCATTATAGATAATTTTTTAAAGAAAAAAGTAACAAAAGCCATATATTTATGATAACCAAAATAGCCGATCAAGAATATATGGGAATGGCCAGTTACGGATTACACAGGCGATGAAAAATCTCTAAAATTTTGACGCTAATCTGTTAGGATAACTATGGAATGCGTGAAATAGAAAAATAATGCAAATGGAAGGTGCAATCCCAGGTTAAAATTGTCACGCGGCAATCAACAGCGTCCGTAGGGAAAAAGTTGATCCACGCAGACCACGCATCGTCCGTGGATCCTCCGAAACTTCAAGAAATATGGCGAGAAAAGTTGAAGAACGCATCTACTTACTACTCTCTATAATCTTCGGGACAACGCGTCGCTATATATTCCCTTCTTCCTTCTTTAATCTTTCTCACTTTCTTTCATCTTCTTGGAGAACGAGGTTTGTGTGACCCCCATTTTAACCATTTCGCATATTCCGATTTTAGGAAACCGGCAAGATTAGCGTCAAGGCGGCAAGGAAAACGGGCGGACAAAGAAGTTGTAGGACGTACGTGGTCACGTGCGTGCGTGCATGGGAAAAGTAAACCGAAATACAAAGACCACGCGGCACCAGCGAAAAGGCGGCGGGACAAGGTGGCGGCTTTGCTAAGTCACCATCTTCCGGCGGCAGCGGCGGAAGAAAAATGTCGAGCGTCGGGAACAGTCCTAACAGAATGGCTCTGCAATCGCACTATTCCTTACGATGGCACAACCATCTCGCCCACATACAACGGGCGTTCGAGGAGCTGCTGCACGCGGAGACGCTCGTCGACGTGACCCTGATCTGCGCCGACAGCAGCGTCAAGGCACACAAAGTCGTCCTGAGCGCCTGCAGGTAAGTTCTATATAGATATAGATACTCCGTAAAAGAGTTTTTCTTCGTTTGAATTTTCCAGGTGCTGAATCTTATTCTGATCTTTTTCTCTTCTTGTGTTTTTAACGCAATCAGCTAAATTTTTATTTTTAGAATAAATAAAATTGACGAAAAACTGATTTATATTTAGTTATTATATATCTATATATTTCGATTTATATTATAATTAGTATTTGAAATAATTATTTTTATGCTTGTTTCAATTCTGTAGAATTTAACACCCATGAGTTGCTTTTGTATTAATAAATAAGGAAGAAAAATTGTTACGCAACAGATTTCTGAGATGAATAGTGATACACTATACTCACGCCTTTGTGAGTGAAATGCCTCGTCTCGGTATCGCAATAAAAAAAAAATGTTTACAGGATAAGAAATATTAGTTCGACAGCAAAGGTTTAAAGCTTTCTAAACTCTCCGTCTTTGCCCATGTATCTCGTGACAGTAACTTCCTACACTACTTGCCCCTTTAGCAGTTCCTCGCCTCGATTGAAAATGATCAGTCGAGTTTTATTGATCGGCGGAAGTGTATAGTGTATCTTAAAGAAGCGACGCGCACTGAAACTGAGAGTGGTTCTTGCGCTCGGCGGGTCTCTCTCTTATCCGAAGAAAAATTTCTTCGTCGCGTCTTACCTTCGTGGTTTACCGGGCGACTAAGTGCCGCCTTGCACAGTCTACGCGGTACCGCAACGCTCTTCTCACTTCGCGCGGGACGTGTGACGTAAAGTTGACAACGAGCGAAAGTCTTGTACCATCTGATTGATTCGAGCCGTCGCTCGATCGAGGAAGGAGCGCTAATCCTTGCGGTAACTTTTTGCCCGCGGTTTCTGACCGCGTCGTCGTTCTGGCTTACTGAGCGAAGACACGCAACGTTTCACGCCGAGACGCATGTAACGCTGCGAACAACGCGGTGCAAAATTTTTCTGATCGATTGTGCTGTAACGTAGTCAGCGTAAATCGATCAATGTAAATGAATCAAAATTGAAAAAACGTATGGCTTCTTTGGAATGATCCCCAATCGAACTTAGAAAGGGGTGACCTAATCCTAATCGTATGGAGTCGTTTTTCCTATGTTACAGTCCTTTCTTCGAGAGGATATTCGCAGAAAATCCATGCAAGCACCCCGTGATCGTGCTGAAGGACTTCTCGCATCATGAGCTGTCCACTTTGGTACATTTCATATATCGCGGCGAGGTGCAAATCGCCCAGGAGGAGTTACCGGGACTGATGAAGGCCGCGGAGTGTCTGCAGGTGCGTGGGCTGTCGTCATCGGAGCCGAGGCCGGTGTCGACGGAGCCCAGGCCGTCGTCGTTGGCATCAACGCCGACGCGCGATCTCATCCTGGCCGAGTTACCGACGCCGGAAGTCGCGCGACACGGCACACCCGAAGAGGACGAAAACCCGCTGGAGAGCACGAGGGAGATGAAACCCATTCTGTTTCAACCAACGAGGGACCACCCGGCCAAGCCGCTCATTGGCCACATGAACTTCGGTATCCGCGAGAGCTGCGGCTCGCCGTCGATGCCACGCCGGAAACAGGCGCGTCCGCGCCGACGATCCGGCGAATTGCTGCCGCAAGATCTCAGCAGGCGCTCGACTCCGCCGGTCAGCTCGAGTCCGTTGACGAGCGTCCTTAATCTCAGCGGTGGTCAGCACCAGGCGCAGCAGCAGCAGCTGTTGCTGCAGCAATCTCAATATCATCAGCAACAATCGATTAACAACGCGCAGAATCAGCAGCAACAGCAGGAGGACATGGCGGAGAATCTCTCGATGAAGAAACCCATATCGCCGAACGGACTGGATCAGCATCACGTGAAGACGGAGGGCAGCGAAGCAACGAGTAGTCCTCGCGGTTCGCCGCTCACGGGAACCAGTCTGTTGCATCATCCGGATGGTCCTATACCGGACATCCCGGCGGCCGTGGCGGCGGCCGTAGCGGCGACTGTAACATTGTCGCTACCGACGATGCCGACGTTGTCGCTGTCGCAGCCGCATCCTACCGAGTACCTGACAAGCCTCGGCCAGCTGACGAACCAATGGTTGCCCGGGCATCCGCAGAGTCAACTGCCGCCGCCGCCGCCGTCGGCCCAGAGTCACCATCCACGCGAGGACAGTCCCCACGGTTCTGGGAGATCTCATCCGTATCAGCAGCAGCAGCAACAGGAATCGGCGTTGCCGCGACGTAGCGCCATGGCGATGTTCACGCCGACCTTGGACGGCGTAACGGCTCTGGGTGGCGGACTTTTCTCACACCATGCTACTACGTACGACAGAGGCAACCTCCTCGCGGATTCGATTCTCACGGATAATTTCAAGCCGGAGGCGCTGCAAAATCTCTTCGGTACGCCCAGTCTCGGCCCTCCACCCACCAAAAAGACAAAAAAGCATCGAAGTGATAGTGACGCGCCACGTAGATGGACCGATCATAATCCTCGGGCACTCGCAGTTAACAGACCCAAGGGACAACACAGCGCTCCGCGAGGAGGACCACCAAGGTCCTGGACGAATAACGAACTAACACTCGCCTTGCAACATGTTTGGGAAAAGAAACTAACCACGTCGCAGGCTAGTCGTATGTTTGGCATTCCCTACAATAGCTTGCTGATGTACGTGCGTGGTAAATACGGAAAGAGTCTAAAGCTCGAGCAATTACGTAGGAACTGTACCGGCGCCAGCACCCCCGAAATCATGAATAACAATAACATCAAGCCCGTCCAGCACCAGCAGTCCGCGCAGATGAGCCATGGGCTCACCGGATTGCCGCTGCAGCATCCGGGGGACAACGGCGGATATCCCCATCGCGGTCTACTTGGCAGTAATATACCGCAGCCGCAGAGCTTTTATCCGGCCGAATATGCTGCTGCATCGTTTCCTCTAGCAGTGAATATGGTGCATATGCTACCTCCGAGCGAGCAGAAGGCGTTCGAATCGTCCGCGAACCCGGGCGGCGACGGGGGCGGGGGTGCGTGCGTAGGAAGTGGGGGAGGGGACGGAAGCGGCAGCAGTGGCGGTGGTGGCGATTTGACGAACTCGCAGACCAGCGAGACACCATCCCCCATTGTTGACCATCACCATCATCAGGAACCGTCGATGCAACCGCAACCAACGCAATCGGCGCCCGCGTTACTACAGCAGAACGGTTCCGATTAGGATTGCGTGGAACTGTTTGGCTGAAACGGTACGTTCTTGTATGTTGATGTTAAGCGATGATTGATGATTGATGATTTGTGATTTGTTACCTTTGCCCACCAAGGGCTGGGCGGATGGTCGATTAGTCCCTCTGGCTGCGCATATCGTACATATATGCGATCCGTCATTGATTGTTATAAAGAAATCCGATAAACATATGTCGCCAAAATGCGATAAATTAGCTAATTATCTTGAAATATTTTAGCAGATTTGAGATTGATCGAACTTTTCTAAAATGTCGGCTGACATTTTCAAGATTCCCCTTCATGTCACATACTCGCATGTAAACTCAAAAACCTATAAAGTTTTCAGTATACTCTGACAAAAGACATTAATCACAACTGTTTAGAATTCGATCTGATTTTTCTTTAATCCGAGAACGGGCGCTAAAGTTACTTAAACACCCAATACAGTGTACACCCTATATAATTTTAATATGCTTTTTTTGTTTTTTAAATATTTTTTTAGTTTGTTCTTACTTTTCTTGGAAAATGTTGAGTAAATCTATATACATATTGTCCTCAAATACTGATAAATTATAGAATTATAGAACAATATACAATATGCAATATGTAATTAATAACAATGACTTTAAATTGGGATGTAAAAATAGTCCCAGGTGATGCAAAAAATGAGGCGCTCGTTCTTCGGTTAATATGTTGTTAACGAAAATCTAGGAGACATATATTTTGATACGTGTCCATTTTGAGATTTAAAGAATGAAACAATTCTCCCCTGAGAGAGAGAGAAAACTAATGCTTATATCGTATTCTAAGATTTCTAAGCAATTATTCGTCGAAACAATAATTTGTATAAAATCACTATAAAAAATAATATAATTGTATATTATAATTTTTATCGGTGTTTGCTTTTATTTGTCTTTGATTCAAGTTTGATTGTACATCTTAAGAGCTTTATTCTTGTTTATATAAAAAATGTTTTTGACAAAACTTTCATTATTTTTATATATATTATTTGTAACTCTGTAATTTTCTTAGATATTTATACATAACGACATATTTCATCAAATCGGTTTCGGACAATTGTGACATGTTCTTTGTAAAACATCTTTGTCTGGAATGCAGCAATATACGTCTAGCTAGACTAGAATTGACGGATCCATCTGTGGATCTTGGATATTTTGTGAAAGCCGTTTCACATGTCGCAGCCAGAGGGTTAATCGCACGATAGTTAATTAAGCGACTCCCTCCGTGAGGCTCCTCATCGCACGGGGGTTATATAGATTTACACGCGCGCGATTCAACACAAGACACTATCCTTCACAAGACTGACTTTTACCAACCGACTCGCAGCTCTCCGCAGGGTACACTCTCGATGAACATTCGAGCTTTGCTCAATCCACGCTTAAGCGCCATTAACTGCTCTCCGCTCGTTTCTGTGCTTGCCACTTGGGTTTCGTTGTTGTGTCTTTTCTCCGTCGGTGGTTGGGCCGCGTGTAGCGAGATTTTTACCGTTGTCAAGAACAATACTCACACAAGAGTCCTTCGTATAGTTCGTATAGTTTGATATACCCGGTGAATATAATTTGGAAATTGACTCTTACAATTAGTAGATGTCTAATCGACAGATTTGTTTCCCGAAAACATCTTTTAAGTGAAGATGAAATTAAAAGTAAAACTTCAGTTTATCAAAATTGAATCTTGATAGCATAATCTTCGAGCATACATTTCGCCTTTCGACGTTCGGGCTCGTTTCAATCAAACTCGCCGACGACACCGCAGATCGTCGTCTTGTTTTAGCATCGTTCTCAGTCACTGATTCTCTCTCGGGAGTTGCGAATTGAAGATTGTCGAATCTTCTCGCGATAATGAAACGGCATCGAAAACATTGCCGACACGCTTTCGCGAATGACTCTCGGCGCTGCTACAAAATAGTTCCTGCTGCAAAAGCGATCATATATATACCAAATAGTATTTGCTATAACGGCTGAATAAAGTACGATGTCTGCTACGATGGACTTACGATCGTCGGGGAAAGCTCGCACGGCCCGTTGTCAGTATAACGGGCGCCTCGAACGGAAAATGACAATTATGTTTACGATAGAATCTGAGGTGAGATGGAACGAAACTTTTTCTAGTGGCGAGATATATGACGAGTAATTAACGGTAGTATGTCGAGAAGCTTGTTTCAAACCGTCTTTGACTTGAAAAAGAAGAAAGAAAAAAGATATTAACAGTTGGAACAATTATACAAAATATAGATCAAATAGATATACACTAGATATTATAACACCGTTCAACAAAAAATGTACAAGAACAAAAATAATCGTTTTCCGCAGTTTTTTGGACATTGAATACGATCTCCTTTACCAAATCGCTCTATCACGTCACAATTTTGAGAAATTTGAAATTAAAGTTACAAAAAGGGCTATTTTACTGTATTTATTGTATAGCATATTGCCATATTATAACTGCAATATGTGACATGTTGGAAAAATTTATTATAATGAAAATTAAATATGTTGTTAGGCTTTTAAAAGGAATCTGTTGT
Source organism: Temnothorax curvispinosus (assembly GCF_003070985.1). Taxonomy (NCBI): domain Eukaryota; kingdom Metazoa; phylum Arthropoda; class Insecta; order Hymenoptera; family Formicidae; genus Temnothorax; species Temnothorax curvispinosus. The sequence continues at coordinate 117,289 of NW_020223858.1, read as the reverse complement.
ACCAATTATGGTTAAAAAAATTGATGATTAACATAGGATCTATTGCGTTAAAAATGTGACTTACATAGACCATTAAGGGTTTATCAAATAATTTTTAATTATTAAGATATTTTTTAAATATGTTATTTAAATTTAGGAATTTTTCAGGTCGCTGAATGTGATGTTAAAGTTGATAAGGGAATGTAAAAATTCGACTTTTTCTTTATTTTGACGTTCACAACATTAGTTCCGCCATTTTGAATTTATCAACTTTGACATCAGATTAGTATTCAGTGACCTGAAAAACTCCTAAATGAATAACATAATTAAAAAATATTTGATAAATCCTTAATGGTTTATGTAAGCTGCTTTGACACAATAGACCCTAATATCATTTTAACCATAATCGACACAAATTCCTTTTGAGGACTGAAAATTTTAACAACATAGTTAATTTTGATTGTAATAAAACTTCTCCAATATGTCACATATCATCATTATAATATGCCAAAATACACTAAAATAGTTCTTTTTTGCAATAGTCTTTTAACTGCAAATTTCTTAAAATTATGATGCGATAGAACCATTTGATGAATGAAATCATATTCAGCGTTAAAAAAATTACGAAAAAAAAACGATTATTTTCGTTTTTGTGTACTCAAAAAAAAAATTTTTTTGTTGAACAGTAATTCGATGTTTCAATATATAAGACTTCAATATTAATTATAATATTTAACAATATTTTTTCTTTCATTCTTCTAAAAAGAAATAAAAATCCAATTACATAATTTTTATATTCTTTTTTATTATTGCAACATATGTTAATTATAAATTAATTTACAGTTTCAGTTATTATATATTTATTACATGTATATATACACATATATACGTATTACATAAATGATTATTAGTATTATATCTAAATTTTAAATTAACATTAACCCTTAAACTACACACTACCTATTTGAGACATAAACTACACCCTGGGTCATTTTGACTCAGCGCTACTTTGCGTAATTACCACAAACGGGGGATCGATTCTTTTTGGCTGAAATTAAAAGGGTGCATTCTTGCAACACTCAAAATGAATGTGAGATTGTTTGTGAAGGGTTATTAATAAAGCTTTATGGTTCAAAAATTCAAAATATGGTTTATAAACCAAAAAATTGCTTTTTACGAAATATTCAATAACTTTTTAAATTTTCAATAATTTTACGTGAAAATTTAACTGCATACTCTCTAGATTATATACTTTAAGGTAAAAAATACGCGCGAAAGCTAACATTTCAAAAAATGACCCGTGATTTTCGGAACGTTTGACGCGGACGGCAACCAGACTGCACAGCCGGACGCCTGCTGACTTACAGCGACTGTACCGCTATCTAGAGAGAGGTTAAAACTATCAAGATATGGCGCGACAGATCCCGATTTCAGCGTTTCAATGATAGATAATGCGACACAATTTTTTACTGGGTCATTTTGACTTATAGGGTGTAGTGTAAGGGTTAAATTGGACAATGAAGAAGTATTTCTTCAGCATTTAACAAATAAAACTTAGCATTTGATAAATTATTTTAGATTAAGTTATGACGTATGATATATATTACGTATAATATGCGTATTTTATATTTTAGATTCAATTACATATGATTATGCAACTATGATTCGAAATTTCTGAATTAAATTCGAAATCAACGGACATTATGCATTGTCGTAATATCATACGATAAATCTTTTAATCTTTTCAACTAAATTTTCTACAAAGTTCTTTTAATTTAATTTAATGCTTTTAGTCTCAACTTGTAGATTTGTTTTAGTTATGATTCGATGGTTCTTTAGTTAACTCAGTTAAAAGAACAATTTCTATTTTAATAGAAATGTATTTTTCACGCAGTTATTGATACGGTTTTTAAAAGGAGCTTCTCGAATGCAATTGAATAAGGTGACGAGAATATCATTGGCACAAAATCGAACGTTACTTTCGCGCGAGTCGTCCGCAACCCTTTTCTCATTTCTAAAAAAAAGAAACAATCTTGCCGAATTGCGCGACGGACGTGGATGAGGCAATAATAGCGACAACTTGCCAAGATTTCCTGTTTGCCAATCCCCCGAGAATCTTACTCGTTGTCAGCATGCTCCAGTGCGCATAATTTTTAGGGACTAATTCGTTTACTCGGTAGCTACACCGTTGCGTCTGTAAATAAATATTTTTAATTGTTGACCGTTTTATTCTGCTCGCTTCTTTCTGTTCGAGTTCTTTCGCGATACGTTTTGAAGAATCCGACAACACGAGCAGAACGAAAGATCGCGCGATCTGTCGAGACGCGAACGACTATCTCTGGTTTGACTCGTTGCGAATGGAATAATTCGACGAGGAACGAGACAAGCACGCGCAATCGCCGTTCCGTTGGCGAATGCCGAGACGCGAAATCCTTTTCAAGGGAAATCGAGGATCAACAACGGTATAATTTCGGAGAGTTCAATTCTCGATCGCACGATAGAGACATGAAAAAAAAATGCGTTCGCGCGCGATGTCTGCAGCATGCTGAAATTCACCGAAATCATACTGATCTGATGAATATTCGGAGGCAAGAAAAGAAAGAGAAAGAATATAAATACGGAACAAACGTTGAACATACTTTTAATCGTAGACCACAATTTCACAACAATATTTCGACAACCAGACGGAAGCGCAGGGTAACTAACACATCAGGGATAGCCACAGACAAATCTACGATAGATAAAGAAAATGCTACATATTAAATTGTAAAGGTAATGGTAAATGATTACTTAGGTAATTATTAAAGTTATAATAACGATATGATTATTTCGTTAAAGAGATTAAGGTGAGAAAAGAGGGGGAGTTGTGGGAAAAGAGAGACAAAAAGTAAATGAATGACAGAAATAAGAATCATATGATAGAATCCGTTATGTCACACTCTTTACTACTCCTAGAGAGAAACAGGATAAGATATATTATGAGAAAATAATAATAATAAAATAACGAATAATAATAAATAATAGCGATTTAAGTAGAGCGTAAACGACAGACGGAGCGTATTGGTGCGACACGGGGTTTGAAGTGAATATTAGAGAGACCACAGAGGTTTTCGGACCCCCCCCCCCCCCCAAACAACCTGTACAATACAAACTGATATTATTATTGATTATTAATACTATATATTATATATATTATATATACAGGGTGTTTCAAAAGAGTTTATAACTGCTCCAGCGGGCTGTACCGTCGGTTCTCGTCTCGCTTGACATAAGCGCGTATGTATACAGATATATAAATAGTTAGTCTAACGAGATGCTCATAAATTGTCACGTTACACATCATCTTCTTGCATTGAGACAAATTAGCATGCAAAAGGCTTTAATTTGCACCAATTAAAGTGCATCTAATTGAATTTGTTAGAAATAGTTGTTTTTGAGATGTTTTATTATGAATATTTATTTGCAAATATTTCCTTAAAAAATGACGAAATTTGTATAGAAGAAAGCAATCTACAGCTTTTCTGGTTTCTTACTATTCAAAGTGAAATTATTTTGATCAAAAATTAAACGACCGTTGTAAATATCTCGTTTTTGTTTTCGTAATTAATTTATGTTTTATTCGAGCATCATAAAATTACATTTGGACGTTTAAGATGGTACAGTACGTTGAAAATGGTTTTAACAATTTTTTATCCACTCTGTTGACAAGAGAGAATGAGAGAGAGGAATAGAGTGTGTATGTGTGTATGTGTGAAAGAGAAGAGAGAGAGAGAGAAGGGATGGAGTAACAGAGAAGTAGGATTATATCTTAACTGTATGCGGCAAATCGCGCAGAGTTGAAATACAGTTAAATGACTGTTCGTATGCATATAGGAATGCGTGCGAGAGCGTACATAAATATTATCTTATAGGTCTATTTGTGATAGGCACCACATGTGCAGAATTCAGTATTATTTTGCAGATGATTGGAAAAAGAAACGGTCAGTTTTCTTTTTCACTTAACGTTTTTGTTGTTCGTAGGCACCCCTTTAGCATATTAAATATTAAGAGAACTTTCTCCGCTCGCGTTGTTTATCGTCTCTCGCCTCTCTCGCGAGAGGCGACGAGCAAAGCTTTGAAGGAGAGAGAAGATGAGAGAGTATCCTAAGAGTGAAAGAGTGAGAGAAAGGGAAAGAAAGGGAGAGAGAGAGAAAGACAGAGAGAGTGCGTGTAAGAGACAGAGAAGATAGCAGGGGGACATATAGGCACACACAGGCACGGAGAAAAAGGAGCATTATCATTGTCGCATAGGGTGTGGATAGAGAGACGCGTATCGATTGGTTACTTTATTATAGCGAAAGGATAAAACATGTTAACTCATTATTAATTGATTTTAAATTGTCATATTGTTTTACTTGTGTTGTGGTGTCGTGTTAAGGTCGGTATTAACTGCAGTGACTGAACAGCGAATGTGAAACGAGTTTTGTAATAAATTTGGTTTTGCTTTTTTGTTCGCTGTTTATTCGCTCACACAGATACATCGACAAAATCGGCGCCAATATCCGCGCTAACAGTGATTTCAGTTCTTGTTTATCATGCAAAATTGCAATGGTGTATATACAGATTATTATTAAAATATAAAATTGAACGCAGGCACAGATGCAAAGAAATATAAAAGAACAAGAAGGTTTATTATCCGAACATTGGGATTATATGTTTTTTATTGGACATTTTTTTTATATAACTCTGTGCCATTATTTTCATTGTATGTTAGAAAAAAATGGGATAATAATAAAACGCAGGTAGTGTTCACTCAACATAAGAAAGAGCTCCTACTTCTATCCAATTTTCTCAACTACATTGATTAAGCATCTCTTACTTGGTTTAGTGAGTACTACGTGCTTTCTAAATTTTCCATCTTCTAACGTACGCTAATTTTTGCAATAATTTTTTATCGCGTCGCAGGATATTTGTAAATTCAACTCTTTTATAAACACTCTAATCTTTTTAAGCATCAACAGCTGTTCCGTGAAAATACGGTATTTTATATAAAAAAAAAAAAGATTAGGTTATTTATAAAACAAACTAACGGATAGGCACCGATACTGACTGACGAATGGAGAATAATGTTTTATTTTTCTGGAACTTCGCTCAGCGAAGCCACCATTTTAAGTTCCTACCGTACAGTACGACGATAACTAATACAACTTTCCAGTAACTAAAAAAGAAACAGGAATAGTATTATCTTACTTATTGCATAAGGGAAAGTGATAAAAAGAGAGAGAGAGAAAGAAAAAAGAGACAGAGTGAAAGCGAAGGAGAAAATGGGAGAAATTGTAGGAGAGAAAGAGATAAATACGAGAGACAGTGAAAAACAAGAGGATATGCCTCCGCAAAATATTATTTTTAATTTCGTGTAATTTACAACTGTACATAAGATCAGAGATAAACGCGCTGTCGATTATTTATGCGTAATATATAGGTATACATACTTATATATATACATATTATACATATACGTATATTTATCGATAATTGTGCGTCGCGAGCATTGTTCTTCGAATACAATCTTTGATCGAATGAGCATTGAGAGGCGAGAAACAGAAACACAAACGACGAAATAGGCGAGCACATTGTAAGAACGCGCGGTTTCTGCGTCGCGATTACGTAAAAATGCACATGTAACACATGTAACACACTCGATATTCTTACATAGTGGCGTTATTGTTGCTAAGTGGGTCATCAACGATCAAAGTACCCACACGCAAGCTTTAGCTAAAATTTGATTCGCTCTTGATAGCCACGGATTTTCCCGCCGAATACAAATCGAATGGAAAGTGCATTGTGTTGTGCACGCGGTCGTTGGAAGATGGCGTTGAACCACGCTCGCGGGGGAATCCCGTGGACTTCTCCGCCGGAAGGGATTTACCAACCGGCGGCACGTCCGAACAGCTTGAAGTTGTCGAGTTACCGATGGTCCGTAACGAAAACTTGTTTCCCATCGTCGCCTTTTCGCCGGCCGTTACTTTCGCACACAGGAAAGATATATTACCTTTCCCAGATGATTATTTCTTCCTCTAGCGCGTTTATCATTTTCCATTCGATGAGTGACGACGCGTCATCGCCGATATCACCGACGCAGAAATCGCCGTTTTGAAATCTCATCAAGGACTCCATATTGAATAAAGAAACAGAAAAGAAAAACCGGAAAAACGAGAACAGATGAAATAGTTACTTGCATCGGTTGTGCTGTCACGTAGTTCCTAAATCGCCCTAGCCTCGCCCCGAGCGCATGATAAAATAACATACGAACGAGTGAATGAACGAACGCGTATGAGATTTGTTATTTCGGAGTACGGTATATAAACGGCACACCGCTCGGTTTTTTTTATTTTCGCGTAAATGCTTGTTGACATAATAATTATCATCGACCTTTCCAGTTTGAAAGGTTCCAGAAACCTTTCCTAGGTTTCCCGTTTGGAAAACCTAGAATCGAATGTAACAAATCCCATCAATTTTTTAGCTTCCTGTTATAAGACCAGACGTGAATATTTTTAATATATTATTATTTTTTTATAAATAGAATTTACTTGTTGAATTTGTTGTCCTGTCTCTTGTCAGTAATTGCACTGTTTTATATATACTAGTTTTTTATATCTTTATTGATAATAATTAATTAATCGAATCTTCGAAGTATTATTTAAGCTTTTGAGGATCCGTTTTTAGGAAACGTAATGGCAAATATTTATCACATTTCGTAAAAAAGAAAAGAATCCGACTACGCGATATTAATAAAAGAATGTTTGTTAGCGCGCGATCGTATTTAAAGTCGTAATTTCGATAACTATGCATGCATTTTTTGATGCAGATGCGCTTATGAATATGTCGTATTTGGCACGTTCGTGAGAATGAAAAAGGAAGAACAAAGACTGGTATTCTTACCTCGCTTTTAGGCGCGATTTAAGTAAAAGCGTCTGTCATACGCGAATTAACGTGTCGGGAGGACGCTTTTAGCTAAAGCCGTCTCCCCAAAAGCGTGGTATAACCGACGTAAAGAGCGACGCGTTTGTACACAACTATATATACCGTTTCTCGTAAGAAGCGGAATATGTAGATACCGGTGGATCGTATTTTACCGTACGACGAAAGAGAAGTAAGTGAGACGAAGAGATCGAGGGTGTGTGAAAGAGTGAGAGAGAGAAAGAGAGCGAAAGAGCGGTGTGTGATACGGGTGTGCATTGAGAGCCGTGAAAAAGTGGATAGAGCGCGTGATAGCTTATAGTTCGGTGTGTGCAATACGATGCGAATGAGAAATTATAGAAAACGAGGGAGGAAAGAGAAAACGGGATCTCGATTACAGAAGCAGCACATCGCAGATTATAATATAACGATATATTTATACTAATTACAATTGTACCATAACGATTATAATACTACTTATTATATTATACAGAGCCGCCGCCACCCAGTATATTTTTTACAGGTTTACATTGTATTACAGTTTATAAAGTTTGATATACAATAAAAAAAAGGAACGATTACCTAAGCGCAGCGCGCGCCAGCGGCGGCAGCCGGCGCGTCCCGTCTATTTATAGGGTGGGAAACAGCCGAACGATTAAGACGCCGCGGCGCGCACTGCGTCACGCTATAACTACAATACTTCCGAGTGTTGGAAGATCGACGCCACGAAAGAGATGCGCGATGATAAATCGTGATACGTTGTCGAGATAATCGGTTTATTCGGCCGAATGTAAGGCGTGTTCTGACCAGTATCTGTCAGAATGAGGCTTTTTCTTCAGCAAAATGTGTGCATCAATTAACGGCCATTAATTTCAGAAAGCACAAATCGTTTGTTTGGAAGACAGTCCGGGAGAATCTGTTCTTGTTAGCTGGCCTTTTACGAATAAACGGAGTTTCCTTCTTCCGTGGAAAGAAACTTAAAAGAGATATGTGAGCTTTAAAAGGAACGCTAATGGACACACGTTACACGCGATTGGCCTCGAGCTTCCAACACCCGTCCCGATAATGGATAAATGAACGCTACATAACTTGTGATACGTTTACCGCTGGTTACTACAGAGACTTCCTAGCCGATCCTACGACAGGCTCGGCACCACTAGTTCACTCACGCACACGACTCAACGTTTATACGGATTTATTATTACAGATTTATTGATTAATATCGAATTATTGTGTATAACGGTAATTAAATTAGGTGAGATATACTTAAACGGGGAGACTACAATGTGAAAAAAAGAAAAAAAAACAGGAAACAGTTACAATTGCGAATCAATTATATTGGTGTGAATGCGCACACGAGGCTAGGACGAGGCTAGCTACCTAAACCCCACGTTCATTCTTCGGATTACATGTAACATGCGGATTACACACATACCACACATACACACATACATAGATTCATACGCAGTCACACGGACAGATCCAATCGTATTCACTCTAAACCCTAATAAAATCTGTACATACCATTGCAATACTCGTTGTACTTTTTTCCATCCCCATTGTTCCAGAAGATACCTCACGTTAATTTTTCTTAGTTCTTAATGTCTTGTAATGCACTCTATTGTCTAGGTCACAACTAACGTCAGAGGTGCTAAATATATTTGTCCTAATTTTATGTTACATGATTTAATACCTCCTCCGATGCCGATTAATTGTCGAGATATTCGATGATATCGGTTGAATCGGCAATGGGATCACCCATAGAGCGTATGCGAAGGCTGCAACGGAGATATAAGCTTCTCTTTCGATGGATCGCTAAATGGTCGATATCTACGCATAATCGCGGGTAACCGGTTGTCACTCAGATTGATGAGCAGTCGAAGCAGTTTCGAAGCAAATTATTGTTATTCTGATTACATAACAAGCTCGGAGAGTAAGAGTATGAGGGAAAAGCAGGGGAAGAAGAAGAAGGAGAAGAAGGAGAATTGACGCGATAGAACGAGAGTAGCCCTTGGTGGCTCGAGGAAGGACAAGAGAGGGTGTATAAGTTTAAAGAAGGACGGAAAGAGAGCGTGGAGTGCGAATAAAGAAGGAGAGAGAGTGGAGCGAAAGAAGGAGAGAGAAAGGAAGAGAGAGTGAGAGAGGAGAGGAGATGGAAAGAGACGGGAATAGAGAGGCCGAATCTGAAAGGAGTGGAAGCATAATTCCGAGGGGGCTCGAGCCAGGAAGGGCCGGTTCCGCGAATTCGCGTAATCGATTCCGTCATGTCGCGGACCACCCGGGCACGGTCCTAATAAATAAGTAATACGTCGGTTGTGAACCGAAAGATCGGGATTCCCGGAGGGAGGCGCGCGGGTCCCGGTATGCATTGTTAACGTTTGTTACGTAGCATAAGCGCGCCCGCACACGCGAGATCTCTCTCCCTCGCTCATCTCGCTCACTCACACAAACGTGCACGCCGCACGCACACACACTTTCCTCGGGCCTACTTTTGACTGATGCGCTGCCCGAAACGAAGCGTGCACTATGCGCCCTTGCGACAGTCTCGCCGATCCTATCGAGATGCGCCGCATTTTGGAATTATCATCAAAGATTGAGAAGCTTTGAATTATTTATTAGCATTTATTTATTACTTAATTAAAACGGTAATTATATTTTTGACGCGAGTTTCCTAACGAAATAAAATAGTTTCATCGACGAACACATCGCTGTATGTATATTTTTGTTATTTTCACTCACAATATAGATTGCGTTAATAGATGAATAGTTCAGACATACGACATGAGCCAGTAATTTCGTTAGAAACGACCGTGCGATTAGCGAAACAACAATCGGTAGAGATTCGGAGCCTCGTTGGGAAATCCTGATTGATTCGTTGCCAGGTAACTTTCACATATCGAGGGGGGGGGGGGACCGATACCGATGGAAATGCGGGGATAATAACGTCCTGCAGAAAGCGGACGGGCCGAAGGGGGAGCGATGTGACATATCACGCGCGCGTGTATTCGCTCGAATTTCTACGGTCTTTGCAACACTTTGCTCTCGAACTATTTTGAAGACACCTATAAATACGTGCATACCGTGCGCAATATACGACAAGTGCTCCCGCAGACGGCAAACATGCCGTATCTGGCCTACCGCTCAAGTAAAATCAGTCGCAATGAGAAATTATTAATCGCAATCCATTGCGCATATATACACACATGCGTACCTACACACGGAGGAACGCATTGGCCGTTCAAGGCCGTTGTCGAAGGATATATCCCACGGCGCGCGGTTTAAATTGAATGTTTAATTACGCGAATATATATAATATGCGCGCGTGGTCCGTCGCGCGGCCACGATAAATTTTTAAAACAGTTCCACATGGCCGGGGAAAAAGCCAAGTCGCCCACTCGATTTCGTCGCGTGGGAGTGTTTTTATTTTCCTGTCGCGGGGATAAAATCGTCTATTGATGAATTTACCTGCGACTTCTGATCGAAAAATGTATCTATGTCCTCGCTTGCTAATGCTTTCCCAATTATGCTTCTCTGATGTAAAGAAAATGTTTCGCGTGTTAGTCTTATAGTTAGACAGATGAATTAGAGAGAATTGCATTTATATATTACGAGAACCGTTCTCTATAAGGCTGACTGAGTCACTGTCTCGGAGCCACAAAAACAATAATTATCACGGTGCATAACGCAGACGTTGCTCTTAACAGTTCAGTGCTCACGGTAATTAACAAAAAGCGTAAAATAAAACATTGCAGAAACATTTATCGGAAGAGAATCGGCAATAAGAAAGAAAGAAAGACTTAAATTTGTACTAAAAATATACAATAAGCATTGAGTTAAAAAATATATGTACTGTATAACTACTACTTAGATTAATTGACTAACAAGTAGAGTTAAACGTACGGTTTTTTGATAGAATTAGAAAAAAGGACTACTCGTTTGGTCTTATTACTTTTTTCTTACGTCTATTAACATTTACGTCCATTAACATTTTCTAGATGTAATCTGCTCTTGTCATATTTTGTATATTTACAGTCGCGCAAAAGTTGCAATTTATTACCTATTTTATTCCTTATTTGTCCCATTGTCTAAATTCTCGTATTCCAACGTGTTCGCCGCGCGTATACGCATACAAACGTATTCTAAATAAGATCTAAGGGTGTCAATACGACGCTCGACACCCTTGAACGCATGTAACACTTGGAAGGTGTCGGCGAGTCCTCTGTCAGAGTCGGTATTACGAGGTAGGGAACACCTAAAGCGGGGTAGGTCTTCACGCCGCAGAGAGCAGGAAGGGAACCGAGAAGGGGGACCGAGCTATTCGAGCAAGTTAGGCTCGATAAACAGGTGGATCATCGAAGCCGACATTCGAGGCTCTTCCAATCGAGCGATGAAGCGAATAACACACACAAGCCTTGAAGTAAGGGAACATTTTTCATATGGGTTACTTCCGACAAACGCATTTTCAACTCTTTTATTCGAAGGAGCCAATTTATGGTGAATACTCTTGTAAATAATGCGAGAATATATTCTTCAATAAAATTTTAGTAATATATAGTTTATACCGAAAAGTTATATACACGCTAAACTATAATTATATATTTTATAAATGCGTTCATAAAAATTATCTATATATTTTATAAAGATATTAATACGTTAATATATTTTATAAATGCTTGAATAATTTTATTTATTTAATCTTTTTTTTTAATGAGAAACCATATTTCATTAAATTCGATCGATCAGTCAATTTTTGCTGTAGTTTAGAAAACACACACGCGAAATATTGCAGACGGTGTTAAATTTAGAAATTTCGCACGACAGCATTAGCCACGGCGATCTTTGTTCTTCGTTTTGCGGTTAGAAGTCTCGCATTTCACCGTTTTCTGACCTGCGGGGTAGTCTTTGATTTTCTGTAGCTACGTATTGAAAAATCCGCGGTCATTTCAGTTTTACTGATTATAGCATATAAGGCGCAAGTCATTCATTAAATTTTATTCTGCAAATTTATTGCGGTATAAAGTTTAAAGGGAAATTAATTTCACAATTTTATGAGCAACTACTATGCGATTATTCTGTTAGTTTTATATGCAATATCTCAACATACAAATTACAATAATTTTAATGAATTAAAAGGCAACATTATTATCATGAGAAAAAATTTGTCAAACTTGTATGTTCGAAGATACTACTGTGTATAATAATTTGGTATCACATTTTGAGGTACTTAACAATAACGATTATAAGAACCGTATTTTTGGCGTAATGTCCGACATTTTTGCTCGTAAACGTATTTTTTATTTGACGCTGAATCGACTAGCGGGCCAGCGTAGGGCCGCACATTCAATGGAAATTTATGCGAGGGCCCCGCCCCCTCTTTCTCGCAGAGGCCGAGAGAACTCGGTCGATGGATACGGGCGCCAGCTTCGCAGACTCTATCTGGGCCTTTTACGAGCGTCCAATTGCCTCCCTTTCGTCCAAGTCGACAACGGTATACAAAAATCGTAGGTTGCTGGGCGCACAGAAATCAACACCAAAGTGTACATGATCTTAGAGACTTTTAAAATAAGAGAGGAGAGGAGAGGAAAGAGAGAGGAGAGAGAGAGAGAGAAGGAGAGTGCTAAAACTGATCGATTTACGAAACAGCTTAGATTATCAGTTTGTTGGTAAAATTCGAATAATTTTGCTTTAAAATATTTCAGATTTATTTTATCAATTATCAAGTTTTCATTATTTATTTGAGTATTTGCATAAAGTAATAAAATAAGAATAAAAAATCTCAAGTTTAAAAAAATAGAGATTGGAATAAAGGATGTTATAGTGAACATTATTACTATTAAACACATCGCAACAAAAAAAATATGTTGCAAGCATCGTATTTTAGAACGGTAATCAATAGCGTTTGCGAAGATAATATTTCATTAACTCGGGATAACGAGCACTGACTCTATTAACCCTTGGTCGTATGAGAAATGAAAGATCTCTCCTCTCACTATCATTTCGGAATCGATAATCAACGCCGTTTTTGGAAGCAAACCGTTTGAGTACGAAACGGCCATCGTTGCACGCCTTTTCGCCGCCGCGGCGGCGGCGGCGACGGCGGCGTCCCGCGGGTCCGGACCCGGGCCC